>NC_060907.1:11258491-11455991 GCF_014805685.1 Silurus meridionalis
TATAATAAGAGGACAGAAGCTGCCCTTAACCCGGGTCAGGTCCAGATGATTGCTATTCAAAAAGAGTGAGGCTGGACTGGACGATTGGCCTAGACATCAATTCATTTGAAACTGTTATACACCCTTCAGCTATTAGCTAAAAAGGTTTAACCCTGGGCAGAATAACTCATAATGCACAGGTATCAATGAGCATGTAATAGAACTGACTTGGCACATGGTAGGTAGTGTTTTATTACATGTCAGGCACATATTTACTGTCAGGGTGGTAAGATATGGATAGATTTAGTCCGAGGGTTGGTTGTTGTCTGGTAACAAGAGGTTGGCGTATCGTGCCCATTTTCTGGTTTATTCTTGGAAACAGTAGCCGGCAGTTTCTGTGTTGGCTTAATCAGTGATGTGGCACACAAGATGTGTTTGCACGCATTTGCTTGAAACGTCAACATGGATCTGGCAGCAGGGGGGCAAGAGGAGCTCTCCAGGAGGGAGGCCAGATGGAGCTACTGATCAGGGGGTTTAGCTTTTTATCTGCTTCAATGATAGGTCTTGGCTGCATGAACCCTCTTTCTCTTTGTCTTGTTTTATTTTTTGCGCCCGTCTGGGTTTGACGGTCTATTTTTTGGAGGGTTGGCAGATTGGTACAAACTATTACCACACAATGCACAGGACACTTACTTTCCATTTTGTCTTATTCTCACTTCTGTCCTTTTTCTTTAATTGTTTATTTTGCTCCTTTGTGGGCTGCCAGGAATGTCAACTTAGTACTGCAGTTCCTGGTGGCATCTTAAGTGTGTGTTTTATAGGCATGTTGTGCTTTTTAAATGCATTTTACCTCAGAGGCTCTTTTTAAAATGATCTGTCCATTTCTTGCCTCCTAAAGGCTGAGCTTCCGAAGATAAAGCAGCAGGCCCATGAGACTATGGAAATTCAGAAGGCAGAAGCACAAGTTGCTAAAAATCATGACGCAGAGAAAGCGCAGCAGAAGAAAGAACTGGATCAGGCAAGGCTGAAAGAAAAAGGATCTGTGTGGGTATATATTTATAGGTGAAGAGTTTTGCTTCATTAGCCACCCATTTGCCATGCTATAACAATGGCAACTTCAATCATTCCAATAAAAAAAGATTAAAGTTTGGGCACATTCCAAACTTATTAAAAGTGCTGTCTGTATGTGAGGCCACAGCTTTACTTTGGTGAGAGAAAGAACCATGCAAGACCTTAGGTCGAGTTCTTATTAATGAGAGAAAGAGAAAGGCAGAATGTGTGTGTGAGTGGGTGTGTTTGAAGTGATCTGATTTGTCAAAAATTTAACAATGGTGAAGACATCCGGTCAATCCTAGCAAGATTTGATCAACCAATTATGGCTTAATTGGTGAAATAATATGTCCTAGGCTATTCTTTGGACAAACAAATTAATTCACATAATTTAATTATGATCTGATTTTTTCAGTTTGTGGACACCTGGCCATAAGATTTGTATGCATTTTTTGAGAATCCCATTTCACATTTAGTGCTCATTTACTGTTCTAACAACCTCCACTTATGTGGGAAGATGTTCCACTAAATTTTGGAGTGTACTTGTCAAGATTTTGCTCATTCAGTCACAATGGCTTTAGTAAAGTTAGGTAAGGATGTAGGGTGAAGAGGCCTGGGGTTCGAGCCATATATATATATATATATATATATATATATATATATATATATATATATATATATATATATGCTGATTTCATAAGGTCAGGGATATCTATATCCCTATATATATTTTTTTTTTTCTTATATGTTTATTTTTTTCCTTAATAAAACGTTTGGAAAGAGGCAAATACCACACTAAATTTTCTAATAAAATCATTCACACATCCACATTTAAAACATTGAATTACTGAAAGAAAAAAGTAGAAACTAAATCTGAATTCTCTCCAGCGTTCTCCAGTCTGTAGCTTCATGCTGCCTTGCTGAACTCCCTATAGATTTTTCTTTGCCCACATAGAAGTTTTTTAAGCTTGATCTATACAGTAAGTGCATATGTAAATGTTATGTACAGTATGCAACACATTAGCAGCAGCGATTACAGAATCAAAAAGTAAATAGCAAACATTTTACATTGAAAGTAAAAATTTCATCAATAAACTAATTTTACATTTTGAGTTGCTGACAAATGACAAACAAAGCAGCTTTTCTGTTTGCCATGCTTGCTATTTAAAAAAGCCACAGTATGATTACAAATATGATTAAATCACCAATGAGCACTGCAATCCACCTGTGTCCTTTATTAATTTGTTTCTTTGTCAATAATAATAATAATAGTTTTATGCCTATAAGGTCCTGCGCTAAAAGGCTCATCCACAATAGATTTATAAATGAGACTGAGTTGCTGGAAGCAACATACATTTTTTTTTTTCCATTCAATATGGTAACCAGGCATCACTTATTATATATATTTATATATATATATATATATATATATATATATATATATATATATATATATATATATATATATATATATATATCACTTATTACATATATCTAATGCACCATTAGATCTTTAATTATGCATTATGTGTGCATAAAGGTAGAATAGAAGCTGCAGCTGTAACTAAGGGCAGATTCATAAATTTTGCAATGTTTTGCATGTTTTTGTTGAAGTTCTTACATGTGTGGAGATTGATTTATTGTACATTGTTCATTGTTCATGATTTAATCTTTGTGCTTTACTATTGCAGGTCAAATTAAAACAAGTAGTTTTAAAGCAGTTTCCCAGTAAACTCTTATAATACTACTACTACTAATAATAATTTAATAATAATAATTTAAGCACTAATATTATTTTAATTTTTATTATTATTATTATTATTATTATTATTATTATTATTATTATTATTATTATTATTATTATTATAACTATGATATATCAAATACTTACAATTATAATAAAAAGAACATTTATAATATTGGTAAGGAAGTTAAATAAAAATACATTTATCAATTATGAATATAAAGAAATATATATAATTATATTTTTTTTTACATGCATATTACACACATTATACAATTGATTTTTTTTTATATTGTTGTAATTATTTATAAAGAATATGAAATCTTTTATGATTGTTAAAGGAATGAAATACATTATGTAAAGCAAATAACTGCATAATGCACAGTGCCAATGCTAAGATTTTGACCAAAAAGTGTGAGAGTAAACCTTCTCTCAATGTGTCACCATATATCATGACACATAAACTGTGGGTTTAAGGTTAGTGATATGCTTTTTCCATCCATCCATCCATCCATCCATCCATCCATCCATCCATTCACTCATTCATTCATTCATTCATTCATTCATTCACTCCAGTTGCTCTTAAAAGTACGTGCAAAAAGCTTCCATCATCTGGTCGTAAGTACTTTTAAGCATTAATTTCACATATTTGATTTAGAATGTAGAATCAAACTTATTTTATAATTTGCAGTGTTTGTATTTATTTTTGGTATAAGATATGATTTTAAATAGTCATGCAGCTCTGCACTGAGTTTGAATGCCATTATGTAAAGGGAAAGATACTGTCAGAATGGTACACTCACACAAGCGTTAGATAAGAGTTCAGCTAAAGCTGGAAATGGACAAAAGTATTTGATCTTCAGAAGAAAAGACGCTTTCTGGCTTTACAGACTGAAGTTTATCCCAAACTAAAATTAGAGTAATGTTTGTGTCTCTCAGTAGGTGTGGGTCATATACCTTCTCACATAAAGAAACTGCCATTGCACAGAGCCTGGGACCAAATAAAAAAGATGATGCAATATGGCAAGATGATTCATCCTTTTCTCCACATGTGCTAAAACATGCAAAACTTTAGCTAAAAAAATCAGCAAATACTATGAAGAGATTTAAATATTTTTTATATTAATAAAATAATTGGGTTAATAAGTACATTTCCTACTCATTTATCATTAGCTCCTCCAGCATGGCATGTCACCCAACATATTTAAAGTGCCTTTGAATGTTTTGTTTCATGTTTTATGGATTTTAATAATTGCTGTTTAGTGTTAAGGTCATAATCGGGCGGGACATTTTCAGGACTCTAGGCAAACTGACAATCTGGCACTGTTTTCTGAGAAGATCAAGATCCTGCAGTCCATCCTGAACAACTACAAGATCCAGTACAACCAGAGAGTGGAACACATTCGTCTGCTCCAGCTGGAGATCAAGCAGCTATAGACAGACAATCCTCAACAACACTGTGTCCAATGTAAAAAACCTCAAGAAGGTATGCATTATGTATTGTGGGTGGTGTGTGTCAGCTGAATCTCAGTAATTTGACTGTGACTTTGTGAATTTATTAAGAAATGTATACTCCTGAGGAATGAAACAAAGTTTCGGTATATAAAGTTGTTATAACTATTTGTTTTTTTAATACCAGCATGCCCTAAACTTTTTTATTCCTCTTATAACACAGCAGTTTTACAGTTTTTATTTTAAAATAAAAATATGTTTACATATATACTGTACATATACTTACAAAATACATACTTCATTGCTTATTATATTTGGTTTGTATATACAGTGAGGAAAATAAGTATTTGAACACCCTGCTATTTTGCAAGTTCTCCCACTTAGAAATCATGTAGGGGTCTGAAATTGTCATCGTAGGTGCATGTCCACTGTGAGAGACATAATCTAAAAAAATAAAATAAAATCCAGAAATCACAATGTATGGTTTTTTTACTATTTATTTGTATGATACAGCTGCAAATAAGTATTTGAACACCTGAGAAAGGCAATGTTAATATTTGGTACTGTAGCCTTTGTTTGCAACCCTAACCCTAACCCTAGGTCAAATGTTTCCTGTAGTTTTTCACCAGGTTTGCACACAATGCAGGAGGGATATGCTTCTTACAGAGCAACTCCTTGGTTATCCTGGCTGTGTGCTTCGGGTCATTGTCATGTTGGAAGACCCAGCCTTGACCCATCTTCAATGCTCTAACTGAGGGAAGGAGGTTGTTCCCCAAAATCTCGCAATACATGGCCCCGGTCATCCTCTCCTTAATACAGTGCAGTTGCCCTGTCCCATGTGCAGAAAAACACCCCAAAGCATGATGCTACCACCCCCATGCTTCACCGTAGGGATGGTGTTCTTAGGATGGTACTCATCATTCTTCTTCCTCCAAACACGTTTAGTGGAATTATGACCCAAAAGTTCTATTTTGGTCTCATCTGACCACATGACTTTCTCCCATGACTCCTCTGGATCATCCAAATGGTCATTGGCAAACTTAAGATGTGCCTGGACATGTGCTGGTTTAAACAGGGGAACCTTCCGTGCCATGCATGATTTCAAACCATGACGTCTTAGTGTATTACCAACAGTAACCTTGGAAACGGTGGTCCCAGCTCTTTTCAGGTCATTGACCAGCTCCTCCCGTGTAGTTCTGGGCTGATTTCTCACCTTCCTTAGGATCATTGAGACCCCATAAGGTGAGATCTTGCATGGAGCCCCAGTCCGAGGGAGATTGACAGCAATGTTTAGCTTCTTCCATTTTCTAATGATTGCTCCAACAGTGGACCTTTTTTTCACCAAGCTGCTTGGCAATTTCCCCGTAGCCCTTTCCAGCCTTGTGGAGGTGTACAATTTTGTCTCTAGTGATTTTGGACAGCTCTTTGGTCTTGGCCATGTTAGTAGTTGTATTCTTACTGATCGTATGGGGTGGACAGGTGTCTTTATGCAGCTAACGACCTCAAACAGGTGCATCTAATTTAGGATAATAAATGTAGTGGAGGTGGACATTTTAAAGGCAGACTAACAGGTCATTGAGGGTCAGAATTCTAGCTGATAGACAGGTGTTCAAATACTTATTTGCAGCTGTATCATACAAATAAATAGTTTAAAAATCATATATTGTGATTTCTGGATATTTTTTAGATTATGTCTCTCACAGTGGACATGCACCTACGATGACAATTTCAGACCTATTTTCCTCACTGTATTTGAGACTGCTACTGTCAAGTATAAGATTCAGACTGGTCGAGTCTTAAAGCAGGTTGAGGCCAAGTAGGCTTTATTCTCAAAATAAAATTCAAGATAAACACATAGCCTAAGTCCAAAACCATAGCAAAAACCAGTGCTCAAGACATTTGTGGTTTTTTTTTCAGAATTTCAGATTGTAACAAACTCACTGACCCCACACTGGAAGAAAGACAGACAGGCAATAGTTCACCAAGCAGAGCCATCTTTATTTACTTTCGGTTTCTACAATGCACTTTCCTGTTCAGTATTCACGCCAGGGCTCACCCACACACTTGCGGTTTGGGACGCCTTTCCTTCCCGACGTTTGCTGGCAGTCTCAGCCGGATCGGCACGCGTTTCCTTCGGCGTCCGCCTGTCTCACTCGCTAATCGGCCGCTTTCTCTCTTATCGCTCTTACCGCTCGTTCCATCCGGCTATGCCCTCCACTTGTGCCCCGCTGCCACATACCCCCACCGCCCGACTCAGGCCAGGGAACCATCGGGCCTGAGCTGTCCCCTCCACCCCCCAACGTGGCGCAAGAGGCAGAAGGTAGCGAAGGGTGCTCCCAGATTCCGAGAAGCGGGCGGATGTCTGGGGGGCGGGAGAAGAGAGCGAGAGAGAGGGAGAAACTGCCTGTCCCTGGGTACACCGCCATCTGGACTTCCCTGAAGAGGAGTGCCTGTTTTTGCTGGCCGTCCCATCCCGCCGCACAGGGCGCAGTTGGCACCGCAGCGGCTGCAGCACTCCTTGTTGACCTGGTCCCGCTCCCTCCATGGCATAGTCTCTCTGGCGTCATACCCCTCTTCCAGTCCCGGGTATCAGCACCACTGTAACAAACTTACTGACCCCGTACCGGAAGAAAGACAGACAGGCAATAGTTCACCAAGCAGAGCCATCTTTATTTATTTACTTTTGGTTTCACCCTGGCGCTTTCCTGTCCAGTATTTACGCCAGGGCTTACCCACACACTCGTGGTTCGGGACGCCTTTCCTTCCCGACGTTTGGCGGCAGTCTCTCTACCGGATCGGCACGCGCTTCCTTCAGCGTCCGCCTGTCTTACTCACGGATCGGCCGCTTTCTCTCTTGGCACCGCCCGAGTTACCTTGCGGACCAGCATGCCTTTTCTTGCGTCCGCCCGAGATCACTCGCCGGCCGACACGTCTTTCCACCTGCACCCTCTCGCACTTAGTCCCCGTTCGGCGACCCTTTCTCCTGTCTCTATTGCTTGGTGACTCTCCTCGAAGTTGGCATCTCTCTTCTCTTTATTGGTGTCTCTGGACTGAAACGCTGAAAATGAGCGCACTGATTACTCTCATCAGCTGCAAGTGTTTCTTATCGTTAACAGATATCTGACCAACCTTTTAAAGAATGCTATAGTTTTGAAAAGGGGTATATACAAAAAGTAATTTGTTTCCCTGCCTTAGCTTGCCAAATTGTAATGCATGATGTCATACTTCTTGGTGGCAAAATGAGCACTGGGTTCCGGTTGCTGTCCAGCTCTTTGTCTCTCTTTCTTCCATCAGATTGCTGAGTGGCAAAAAAAAAAAAAAAAAAAGAAGAAATTGAATAAGTCTGAATTATTCACTGATATCTCCAGGAGGTCCTCTTAAATCTACATCATGTCATTAATTCAGCTAGAAAGATCTTCTGACACACAGTGAGACCGAGAAAAAGACAGTGAGTGAGTGTGCGAGAGAGAGAGCACATAATCATAATGTAAAATCTAATATTCTCTTGCTAATGACAGGATTAACTGAATATACGGCTTATTGTAACCCAGATGCTGCAGTCAGTGAACGATGTTCATGATGAGAATATGGAATAGGTGGTAAATGATATACAGTAAGGTTGACTGTCTGAAACATTCAATCATATCCCACTTTCCATATATATTTCTGTAGGTATAATTCAAACAAAGCATTCTAAACCCACATTCACCCTTTATTAAATAGTGTAAAACAAGTTCAATACATAAATGATTAGCAAAGTTAGTGTTTCTGACAGCACCCTGCAGCTAATTTTCTTGGAGTGATTAAGTGATTAAAAAAAAAAAACTATTTGAAGAAGTTGATATGCTTAGACTTATGATTTAAGATATAAAAAAAAGGAAAAACACACTCTTAAACCTATCCCTAATCTCAGTTATATCTCATAGAAATTAAATCATGGAGCCTGTTATGCTTTTTTAATTGTCACTATGAGTGTGAAACCATGTTCTTATTGTCTTATGCAGACTTACAGACTGATTTAGCAATTGTCCCAAACCCCTGCCGGTCTTGCGCAGCAGTCAGCGAGAACTCAGATCAGCAGAGAGGAGGTGGAAAAAACTGCAACTTGACGCAGACCTCGCATCTTACCGTGCACTCCTGACCAAATTTTCTTCAGATGTGACTTCTGCTTAAACCGCCTTCTACAAAGAAAAAACCTTAAGGCCTCTGCACAAGATCCTTGTATGCTCCACTACATCTTCTCTTCAATACTCAACCACCCTGCTCCACCTACTCCATCCTCCCTGACTGCTGATGACTTTGCCTCCTTCTATGATAAAAAGATTAAGGAAATCTGCCAGACCTTTACTTCCTCCCCAACAATGACTACACTACACAGCCAGGAATCTTTTACTCCTTCATTGTCAAGCTTCTCAACAATAAAAAAGATGATATACTGCAAGTCATCCAATCTTGCAATCCCACCACCTGCCCTCTGGATCCAATCCTTTTAACCACACTTCAGACCATCTCATAAGACCTCCTGTTCTTTATCTCCATGATCATCAACAGGTCCTTAACATTTGGCCATGTGTCAACTACCTTCATGCAAGCAAGGATTAGTCCCATCTTGAAGAAACCTGCCCTGGATCCATCAGACTTCAACAACTACAGACTGGTATCACTTCTCTCCTTTCTCTATAAATCTTTGGAATGCACTGTTTTTAACCATCTGTCTTATCTCTCACAGAACAACCTCTATGATCCAAACCAGTCTGGCTTCAAAGCGGCACATTCCACAGAGATGGCCCTTTTGGCTGTCTCTGAGAAACTACATGCTGCTCGATCAGCCAAGCTGTCATCTGTACTCATCCTCCTTGACCTTTCAGAAGCATTTGACACAGTCATCCACAAGACTGTCCTTCTTCTCTAATGTTGCTAATGTGTCTTGTACTTGTCGATTTCTTTCTTCAACATCCGAAGGATTCGACCATTTCTGTCCACACAGGTTGCCCAGGTGCTTGTTCAGTCTCTTGTCATTTCGAGACTGGACTACTGCAACTCTCTGCTGGCAGGTCCACCTCTGAACACTATTCGTCCATTGTAAATTATCCAAAATGCAGCTTCACGACTTGTGTTCAATCTGCCCAAGTTCTCCCATACCACCCCACTGCTCCGCTCCCTTCACTGGCTTCCAGTAGCTGCACGTATCAGATTCAAAACACTGATGCTTGCCTAAAAATCGACCAGCACCATCTAACCTCAGAGACCTCATCACACCTTGCACTGTACCACGCTCTCTGAGATCCTCCAGCACTGCTCGACTGGTGCCACCTTCTCTTAGGGTAAGAGGTAAGTATACTTCAAGGCTCTTCTCTGTTCTGGCACTGAGGTGGTGGAATGAACTTCCCCTAGATGTCTGAACAGAGCAGTCCCTAGCCCTATCTTCAAGACTTACCTCTTCGTGGAACACTAACACTTTCCAAGTTTGTGTTGCTTAAAAAAAAAATAAATAAAAAAAAAAACAGATTTGTAGGCTGATTTATCTTAAGTTTGTAATCTAGCATACCAGTGAAGGTTTATTAATTGCTAAGAACATTTGTACGTCACTCTGGACAAGGGCATCTGCTAAATGCTACAAATGTAAATGTAAAATGTATTTTTAAATAAATCTGCTCCTGATTTTTATAGGTAAAATTGGACACAGATACACTATACATAAAGTGCCTGTCAAAAGTTTGAAAACATCTGATCTATTGTTTTTGAGAAACATGCATATACACACATATGTACACTTTATATGCAACAGACACATACAAATTGGGCAGTGGATGACTAGAAAAATTGTCATTGTGGATAGATGAGTCCAAATTTGACATTTTTTGGCTCTAACAGAAGAACTAATGTAATACAGAGAACTGAAAAGGAGGATGTTATCAGACTGCTTTACACCCACAGTCAAACATGGAGGTGGAAGCTTAATGGTTTGGGGTTGTTTTAGTGCAGGGAAGGTTGAAAACATAATCCAGCTGCAATTCCATCTGCAATGTGGCTAATTGGAACCAACTTCACCATACAGCATGATAATAATACATCATGACCGCTGACAGGTGACATAAATAACGCTGATTATCAACTCAAGCTTTATGTTCATTCTTCCACAAACACAGTATACAAAAGAATGATATGCAATTGCTATGGACTAAGGTGCATAGGGAGTGAAACATCAAGAATAACATTAAACATAAATAAATAAAGAGTAAATATTAGACATAGTATAGTTGAGGTGTGATACTTGGTAGATGTGATAGATGTGAGGTTGGAATGTAATTAATGTAATAACAGAGTTAAGTAAAGTGCGAGTGCACAGTCAGAGTAACCGTGTGCAAGTGTGTCCAGTGTGTAATGTCCAGAATGTACAAGTGTACACAATGTACAAGTGTGTGCAATGTCCAGTGTGTAATATTTAACAGAATGGGCAGATGTCTATATTAAACAATAAATGCCTGAGTGCAGATGTCTGCAGATGTGCTACAGTGTCCAATTAGCATTTTAATGCACAGTAAAGTGGCTGAATGCGAGTGTGTGTTAATATCCATGTTATGTCAATTAATACCTATAGTGCACAGCTAAGGAGGAGGGAGCAAGGTCATGGGTGGCACCAGGGTGTTTAGAGCTCTGACAGCTTAGGGGAAGAAGCTGTTGCAGAACCTTGCAGTGCAGGTTTTGATGCATCGGATTGTCTCTTCATCATGACAATAGTAAATGGGTGGGCTGTATTGCATAGCAATTAAACATTTTGTCCTTAAATCCGATGTGTTTGAAATAGGAAAAATTAGCCAGGGTAAGGATTTAAACGAGTTTGACAAGGGCCAAATTGTGATAACTAGATGATTGGGTCAGAGCATCTCGAAAACTGCAGCTCTTGTGGGGTGTCTTCAGTGGGCAGTATCTAAACAACCTAGTGCTACAACACACAACATAAAGCTACATAAAGTGCATCGAATGCAAACTAGTGCAAACAGTGCAGTTTAACAACGGTACAGTCTGACAGTACAGACAGACAGACAAACAGTACAATCAGACAGACAACACAAGGCAGTGTGAAACAGTACACATAACAGAAGCTAGTGCTGACCAGTAAACCTACTGTTTACTCTGAATATACAGTACTTTGCAAAAAGACTATAAAGACTATAACAGAGAGTATATGTGAACAAACACAATGCAGTGCAAAAACAGCAGTAGCAGCAGTCGAGAGGTGCAAAAACAGCATGTAAACCGTGTAATATGGTTAAGTATAAATAATTATAAATAAAGGATGGTGGAATGGATTGAGATGTGTAATGAGTGTGTGTTAAGTTCAGGTTGTACAGTTCGGTAACACACAGTTGAGTGAGTGAGTGAGTGTGTATGTGCGTGTGTGTGTGTGTGTGTGTGTGAGTTCCAGTTCAGTTCTGTGGCTTGAGGGAAAGAGCAGTCTGGATGTGACGGCCCGAATGCGTCGGAACCTCTTTCCTGATGGGCTACTCTGGCTCAAATTGCTGAAGAAGTTTATGCTGGTTCTGTAGAAAGGTGTCAGAATACACAGTGCATTGCAGTTTGTTGTAGACACAGACCAGTCAGAGTGCCCATGCTGCTGTGCAACCTTGGGTCCAGCTATCCATGTGAATGTTACCTTGACATGTACCACCTACCTAAGCATTGTTGCAGACCCTGTACACCCTTTCATGTAAACCATATTTCCTGATGGCTGTGGCTTCTTTTAGCAGGATAATGCTAATAGCAAAATATAAGATAAAAGCAAAAATAATTGAAGAATGGTTTGAGGAGCACAACAACAAGTTTAAGTTGTTGACTTGGCCTCCAAATTCCCCAGATTTCAATCCAATCAAGCATCTGTGGGATGTGCTGGACAATCAAGTCCGATCTATGGAGACCCCACCTCACAACTTAAAGGATCTGCTGCTAGACCTTGGTGCCACATACTGTACCACAACACATCTTTAGCAGTCTAGTGGAGTCCATGCCTCTTTACAGGACTGTTTTTGCAGCAAAAGGGGGGCCAACACAATATTAAGCAGTTGGTTATAATGTTAGGCAAAACAATGAGTAAAATATGACTTTAAAAAGACCTCCTCAGTCTTCACTTATAGTTAGCACCCATGATTGAGGATGTTTTAATTTATTAATGTGTATCAGTTTCACTGCTAAAGCTATTCAACAAGCTATATGCTAAAGCTATTGAAAAAAAAAAAAAAAAAAAAAATATATATATATATATATATATATATATATATATATATATATATATATATATATATATATATATATACAGTGAGGAAAATAAGTATTTGAACACCCTGCTATTTTGCAAGTTCTCCCACTTAGAAATCATGGAGGGGTCTGAAATTGTCATCGTAGGTGCATGTCCACTGTGAGAGACATAATAAAAAAAATCCAGAAATCACAATATATGATTTTTAAACTATTTATTTGTATGATACAGCTGCAAATAAGTATTTGAACACCTGTCTATCAGCTAGAATTCTGACCCTCAAAGACCTGTTAGTCTGCCTTTAAAATGTCCACCTCCACTACATTTATTATCCTAAATTAGATGCACCTGTTTGAGGTCGTTAGCTGCATAAAGACACCTGTCCACCCCATACAATCAGTAAGAATCCAACTACTAACATGGCCAAGACCAAAGAGCTGTCCAAAGACACTAGAGACAAAATTGTACACCTCCACAAGGCTGGAAAGGGCTACGGGGAAATTGCCAAGCAGCTTGGTGAAAAAGGTCCACTGTTGGAGCAATCATTAGAAAATGGAAGAAGCTAAACATGACTGTCAATCTCCCTCGGACTGGGGCTCCATGCAAGATCTCACCTCGTGGGGTCTCAATGATCCTAAGGAAGGTAAGAAATCAGCCCAGAACTACACGGGAGGAGCTGGTCAATGACCTGAAAAGAGCTGGGACCACCGTTTCCAAGGTTACTGTTGGTAATACACTAAGACATCATGGTTTGAAATCATGCATGGCACGGAAGGTTCCCCTGCTTAAACCAGCACATGTCCAGGCACGTCTTAAGTTTGCCAATGACCATTTGGATGATCCAGAGGAGTCATGGGAGAAAGTCATGTGGTCAGATGAGACCAAAATAGAACTTTTGGGTCATAATTCCACTAAGCGTGTTTGGAGGAAGAAGAATGATGAGTACCATCCCAAGAACACCATCCCTACTGTGAAGCATGGGGTGGTAGCATCATGCTTTGGGGTGTTTTTGCACATGGGACAGGGCGACTGCACTGTATTAAGGAGAGGATGACCAGGGCCATGTATTGCGAGATTTTGGGGAACAACCTCCTTCCCTCAGTTAGAGCATTGAAGATGGGTCGAGGCTGGGTCTTCCAACATGACAATGACACGAAGCACACAGCCAGGATAACCAAGGAGTGGCTCTGTAAGAAGCATATCAAGGTTCTGGCGTAGCCTAGCCAGTCTCCAGACCTAAACCCAATAGAGAATCTTTGGAGGGAGCTCAAACTCTGTGTTTCTCAGCGACAGGCCAGAAACCTGACTGATCTAGAGAAGATCTGTGTGGAGGAGTGGGTCAAAATCCCGCCTGCAGTGTGTGCAAACCTGGTGAAAAACTACAGGAAACGTTTGACCTCTGTAATTGCAAACAAAGGCTACTGTACCAAATATTAACATTGACTTTCTCAGGTGTTCAAATACTTATTTGCAGCTGTATCATACAAATAAATAGTTAAAAAAACCACACATTGTGATTTCTGGATTTTGTTTTTAGATTATGTCTCTCACATGCACCTACGATGACAATTTCAGACCCTTCCATGATTTCTAAGTGGGAGAACTTGCAAAATAGCAGGGTGTTCAAATACTTATTTTCCTCACTGTTAATACAAACTTTGAAGGAATATAAATTGTACTTATAATCTGTTTAACTTAGCAAAGGAAAATGCATGCATATTGACTCTGCACCTATTCCTAAAACTAACACACTAATATCGTTTATGTGAATGTTTGCAAATATACAAGAGTCTGACCACAGTGTTACACGGAACCCTTTCTCATCTGGGTTCTAGTCCACACTGCTGACCTGGGATCAGTTTAATTGTTATATATATTTATTACACTGCTTCTAAAAACAAAAGCCACCTCTGATTCAGCACTCTTGCTCTTAATGCATACGAGTTCAGATTGGTTTCCTTTGCATACAGAGTAGAAACTTAAAGCTGCATTCTGCAAAATTTAATAATCCTCAGAGGCTGTCTGGGTTATTTTCTGCTTTTCCCATTGTTTGCAAATAGTATTATATGCACATCAATAGTTGAACTTAGATTAGCTAATTCTTACAGTATGCTGAGATCCATCCAGATTCCCTTCTCCATCTGGTTTCTGGAAACACTTTTTTAAAGTTTTATTCAGCATGTTTTTAATGATCCTTTGCTTCTTCCTGAGCACTGCATAATCTTGCATCTGTTAGCACATACACATTACAGTGTGCTGTTGTATTCTGCACAAAACCCATTTAAAAGTGTGTTTCAGATCTCACGTCAAGCTTATTTGAATAGGTTTATATGTATAACAGTTAAGGTGTGTGAGCAAGGTGTTATTTCAAATATACCATGATAGGGTCAAAATATGTTGCAGAACAAAATAGGCTACAATTTATTGAGAGACTGTGAGCATGTTCTCTTGCTCTTGGGTCTTTTAAACCAGACAGAGCTTGATGCTAAATCACTGGAGCAAGCTTTTTTCCGCTTCCCACTCTCAGGGTGGTGTGCCATCCCTACTGCGGCATGGCTTGTAAAAAGAACTGCTGACCTGCTCTGGTTTTTCGGACACTTCAAAAAAATAAGAGGAGGAATCCGATCCCAGATCAGCGACCAAGAGGGTTTTTTTTTATGAACATAACAAGCATTTCAGGTGTTTCGCACTCCCAATGCTTTGCTGTTCCGCATTAGTTGTCAGGTTAGTCATTTTAAGTTTTGCCAGCTTGCGCAATAGACTAAAAAGCAGTTTAGTGTTTGTGTTCACAGCTCACTGCAGAATTTTTTTTTTAAACCTAACACTGTAATGTCATGGTTTTTGTTTTTAGAATCACAATGGCTGTATATGGACCGGCAAAGTGGCAGCTTGCACTCTTTTTTTTGTACATGTTCTGTATAGAAGGCTGCTGAAGGATTTTTAAACCAAATTGTATTTTTTTATTGTCTTAGTATATTATAAGGTTGGAACATGCAAAGAAGAAGAAGGAAACAATGTTATACTCAGTGTTTGTGCAGTATTTTGAGAATCAAAAATACGTCTGATGTTATTGCCTGGGATTTTAAACTTGGAAAGGCTTTCCTAGTAACCTGTAACATCTATTTTCTGGAAGAATTTCCTGATACCTGATTAACTTTGGAGAAATATATTTAAAGAGCATGCTATATAAAACATTAGCTACATGTCCTTGCTCTTTGATATTCACCCATGTGCATGATGTGCATGTCCTCATGCAAACATGTATAGAAATGATTTTAAATGAATGTAGGTCTTTAATGAGAAGCTTGTTGCGTTTGGAAAATAGGCTCACTGTGGCAAGCATCCTTATATTGTATGTACTTTTAATTAATTAATAAATAAATAAAATGTCTGTGAATAACAAGCATTATCCTGCCAATCTTACCCCAGTGCTCATTCTGCCAGCCTTAAAATGACACACTGTGTTTTATTTCCTCCATGTCCACCCCCTGTCGATCTTTTTTCTTTTATCATTACACTTATATAATTGCATGATGCTACTTGAAATGGAAATGGAAAAAAAAATGACAATATGGAACAAAAGACTCCTTAAATCAGTTTTTTTTTAACAGGGAGTAAATAACACTTCTTTTATTTCTTTTAAAGAACAAATAACCTTTAAGTGGCAAGAAAATAACAGATTTCTATATATAGTCATTTTTAACATTCTGTTTCAAACTTTTCTTTTTTTATTTCATATTTAATCGATTAAAAAATCAAGCAGCTTTGTGGTAAGTGACGACCAAGTTGGTTGGGGGTAATATGAAATTTTCTCTAAAAGTGTAGAGAGACTTATAAACTTCTACAGTGTTTTTTCCCCTTACAATTTCTTTGCTCGATATTGGTTGGGAAAAAGAATGCATATAGAAATCAGTTTTTTTGTGTGTAAATTTTTTTGGCTTATAATTTATGTGTAAGGGCCACAATATTATTATTTAGGCCCTAATGAAAAAACATCCTGGAATTTAAAGACTAGTACACTTACTCCTCCCATGAACATATACAGTGTGTACAGCAAATTTTGCCTCTATTTTATCATCACGTCTTCTTGTCTCTTAATCCTTTCTTCAGTTTCTCTTGCACTAGGGTTTGTGGTAGGTGAACCATACAAAACACACCATATGTTCCTACCAGTTCATGGCTCATTAGGTGCCAAGCTACTTACTCTGACACTGCCTCACATTCTGCAGGCATCCAGATGGATCCCCAGCAATCCCTCAATTTTAGTTGTATTGGCTTAAACACTGAATATGCATTCGTTAAATTTACCTAGCTCTGCCCTGCTATGGTGCTAGGGCGGTCCTTAAAGGAAAGCTACACTCCATTCATATTGGAATATTTGCAATTTTTTTAGTGATTCCAGATTTGTTGGTTGGTGTTGAATTTTTGTTATTCTTGTGAGATCACGAAGTTTAATAGGAGAAAGCATTTCATATTTGCTAATAAACTAATAAAACAACTTTAATAAAAAAAATATATTTAGTTTTGTTTTTTTAATGAACCCAGCCATTAGAGTTGCACAAGCCAGTGCACTCTTAGTGCCGGTCCCAAGCCTGGATCAATGGGATGGGTTAAGTTAGGAAGGGCATCCAGCGTAAAACGTGCCAAATCAAATATGCGGATCACGAATCAAAAATTCATACCTGAACCCGAGGTTCGGGTTACCAATGACCGCTTCAGGTATCGTTAGCCAACAGGGTACTGGTGAAAATTGGGCTACTGTTGGCCAAAGGAGAGGAAAAAGAAGAAGAGGAAGACATCTACAGTGACACCAGGAAAAGGAGAAGTGGAGGAGAGTGGAGGTTAGTGTTGGTACTTCAACAGAGGTGATGAGGAGGTGATGAGTAGGTATGGCCTTAAGGAGAGGAATGTGGAAGGGCAGATGGAGGTAGATTTTGCTAAACGGATGGAAATAGCAGTAATAAATATTTATTGTAAGAAGAAGGAGGATTATAGGGTGACGTATAAGGGTGGAGGAAGATGCACACAGGTGGACTATATTCTATGTAGGAGAGGCAACCTGAAGGAGATTGGAGACTGTAATTTTGAGGTTTTTGTTGGGAGTGATGAGGATGGACAGGATTAGAAATTAGTGTATTAGAGAGACAGCACATGTAGGACATTTTGGAGACAAGGTGAGGGAGGCAATATTGAAATGGTTTGGACATGTGCAGAGGATGGTAGATCATTTTGGTTTCATGTGGCCTTGTGGAAATTGGAGAACACTCGAGCTTCCCACATGTTCCCACATCTACAGTCATTTATGCAATTCATGTTAAAGTATTTGGTTAAAAGAGACAATACAGAGGCAACACATTTTTTCAAAATTTTCATAACACTCCTGTTAAGACTATTATATAAATGTGTCGTTCACATTTTCAATACAATTGTAATAATAATATTGTCAAGCATGACAAGAAATTAATCCAAGCTACAGAAATTTTTGTTTTTGGTTGACGAGCCTCAATTTGGCTTCAGTAAAAAAATTCATGTGTAAATTTGTACCTTTAAAAAAAAATATATCATGCCCAAACACTGATTTAATGTGAACGTTATCTTTTACACTTCGACAATTGTATGCTGTATTTTTTTTTACATAATTACACTATACAATGATATCCACAAGAAATATATATTTTTTTGTCTAGTTCAAAGTTTCATGCTCCAGTCTCCATAGGGAGTTTTTTCTCAGTTCTCACATGGTCTATTAATATACGTGCTAAACAAATCAAATTGAAATAAAAGTCGAATTGATGATTAAGATTCAGTTATCCTCAAGTGCCCAATATTTACTCAGGTGTCCAGACAGAACATTTTAATTGTTTAATATCATATCTCAAACTTAGTCCTTTTATACTATCTATCTTTGTTTAATCCAGTGTAAAATAAGATATATTATATGTCATCTCAATTTTTAGCAGTCTGTTTTTTTCCATATTGGACACTGTACATAATTGCTTAGCTTCTTATCTACAAATTGATTCATATTACCTGGAAAAGGCTGAATCTCATTTCCTCAGTGGCTTTGCCATTCTTCCAGTATGCTAATGTTTTCTTATCATTTAGCATTTTTATGGTTTCTTATATTAACTTATATTATGTATTCAAAAGCAATAAAACATCATCATATTCAGAATTATTAAGTGTAAATTATCTCCTTTATCTGTGAATATTTCAATGACATATTATATACCCTAATCTCAGACATTGACAGCATATTTTAAATTACTTACATAGCCTATTTCTCAAGGCCAGATCTCAGTGCTAAAATCTGCTTGCAGAGAAAGTGCAGTAACTGAGACGTGTGGATAGCAGTGCAGGTTTAGATTTAACTGTTTATCAAATGGTGTTAAGATGCATATGACAATTGACCATCAATCTACTACAGCTTATTCAAAACACAGCTTCAGCAAACTAACAGTTTTTTATTTAATCAACCCCCCCTACCACATACAGAAAGCTTTCTTAGAAATCTTCCAAACTCTGATGTTTCCAGAGTGCATGATGTCGGTTCCATTAAGAAAGCTGAGTAGGAGAGGGTTCGGCAAATGTGTTTTTTTTTCCAGCATTTTTTCTCAGAGTTGATTGCTCTGATTTCAATAGCTTTTATATGCACTTAATTGTAAGTTGTTTTGGGTAAGGGAGTCTGGTAAATGGCATAATGGAACGGTTCTTCGCTTTTAATTGATGTTTCTGCAATATGCATATTTTTTCCCCCTTTTCTTGCTGTTACTGTTAAATAAAGACAGGGTAAATATAAACATGCACCCAAACACACACAAACATACGATTCGATTCCTATGCTACGTTATTGATTCAGTGTGTGCGAGAGAGTTGCTTATGTTTTGCACTTTGTTAAGCCGTCGATTAAAGTTTAAGGCAATAGTATGAAGCCATTCTCAGTAAATCAATCCGACCACACTTCTTTCAGTCACTCTTTCGACTTCTTCCCATTTCTCTGAATTTCAAGGCAAAAAAACTTAGCCAAAACGAAACAGAGTGACAGATCGAAAAAGGAATCAAAAATGAAAGCTGAAATGGCCAAAATTACGTGCGGAATACACTCCCAAACTCCCCAGCCCCTCACCTGCCCTGATTTATCTATAATATCAAAAGGAATAATGACACAGACAAGGAAAGATAGATGACTTGTTTTCAGTTAGGAGGCAGTGATGTATTTAGTAGGTTTTGCCTCTGTTTCAGTAGCACTGAAGGCTGAAAAAGAAGCATTTTGCCAACATTGCAATTAAAATGCATAAATTATCTTCACAGCCAACAAAGCAAGAACAAAACAAAAAGCCAGTCCTCTTGTGAGCCAGTCACATTTTTTCCAATCTGTTGTTGAGAAAAGCATGGCATATGCTGATTATAGTGTATACAAGGCTTGTACTTTCACTTGGTTATGTAGGCTATAAGCCAATTCATGTAGAATGTTACATTCATTTTACAATTGAGTTGCCTTTTTGTTAATATATGGTTTTAAAATATAGAAACTTATTAGTTTTACTACAATTACTTTTTGTTATTTACATTAATGGTGAAAAATATTATTTTATAATAATTACAGATTTTTTCAGTGCCTTATATTTTATACTTTAATTATATTTGAATATACTTTTATACTTTATTTAATTTATTTTTACGTTTAACTTTACTCTTTTTATTTTTAGCTTATATTGTATTTCTTTTATGTTTACAAGTCAGACAGTCAAAAAAGCATTTCACTATATGTCATACTCTGTATAAATGTGACACATTTTTCTTCTTCTTCTTTTGGCTTTTACCATTAGGGGTCACCACAGCAGATTAACCGTCTCCATATCCCCATGTTCTCTATATCTGCCTCTTTCAAACCAACTACCTGCATGTCTTCCCTCACCACATTCATAAACCTCTTCCTAGGCCTTTCTCTTTTCCTCTTTCATGGAGGGTCCATCCATGTCATTCTTCTACCGATATAACCCATGTCCCTCGTCTGCACATGTCCAAACCATTTCAATCTCACCTCCCTCACCGTGTCTCCATAACGTCCTTAATGTGAGATCCCTCTGATAAACTTGTTTCTAATCCTGTCCATCCTTGCCGCACCCTCCTGTCTTTTACTCAATGCCACTGTCTCTAAACCATATAACATCGCAGGTCTCACCACAGTCCTATAAACGTTCCCTTTTACTCTCGTAGATAATCTTCACAAATCACTCCTGCCACTCTTCTTCACCCACTTCCCCCCTTTTCTTCACTTCTCTAACACAATTTCCATTACTTTGCAATGTTGACCCCAGGTAACTAAACTCCTCCACCTTCACCACCTCTTCTCCCTGCAACCGCACCACTCATTCACACACATGTACTCTGTCTTACTCCAACTGACTTTCATTCCCCTTCTCTCCAATGCATACCTCCATCTTTTCAGGCTCTTCTCAGACTGCTCCCTACTCCCACCATAAATAACAATATCATCCACAAACATCATAGTCTATAGAGACTCCTGTCTGAACTCGTCAGTCAACCTGTCCATCACCACTGCAAACAGGAAAGGGCTCCGAGCCGATCCTTGATGCAATCCAACCTCCACCTTGAACCAGTCTGTCACTCCTACTGCACACATCACTGTTGTCACACTGTCCTCATACATGTCCTGCACCACCCTTACATACTTCTCTGACACACCATCTCTCCTAAACTTCTCCATGCTTCTACCGGTATGTCATCTGGTCCAACCGACTTTCCACTCTTTATCCTCTTAATCTCCACATCATCCAACCTTTTCTCTCTCTTTTTTTCATTAATCAGCAGCTCAAAATACTCCCTCCACCTTCTCAACACACTCTTCTCACTAGTCAACACATTTCCATCTCCATCCTTTATTGCGCTAACATGTAGCACATCCTCTGCAGCTCGTTCCCTCTGCCTGGCCAATCGTTACAAATCCTTTTCTCCTTCCTTAGTGTCCAACTTCTCATACAGCTCCTCATATGCATTTTCCTTGGTTTTTACTACATCCCTTTTCACCTGCTGCCACATCTCCTTGTACTCCTGCCTACTTTTCTTACTTACAATCATCCAGCACCTATGCAACACCACCGAGCCCCTGTCTGACC
Source organism: Silurus meridionalis (assembly GCF_014805685.1). Lineage (NCBI taxonomy): Eukaryota > Metazoa > Chordata > Actinopteri > Siluriformes > Siluridae > Silurus > Silurus meridionalis. Next base: position 11,280,114 of record NC_060907.1, read on the forward strand.
CCTTCCCTGAATCTCAGACTGCAGTCTTTCTCCTTCAGTTTCTGCCACCACATTCTTATTTCAGTCCTCACTCTCCTCCTCTTCTTCACCTCTAAAGCCACCCTACAGACCACCATCCGATGCTGTCTAGCTACACTGTCCGCTGCCAACACCTTACAGTCTCAATCTCCTTCAGGCTGCATCTCCTACATAGAATATATTCCACCTGTGTGCACCTTCCTTAACTCTTATGTGTCACACTATGATCCTCTTTCTTCCTAAAATAAGTATTTACTACTGCCATTTCCCTCCGTTTAGCAAAATCTACCACTATCTTCCTTCCACAATCTTCTCCTTAAGGCCATACCTACCCAACAGCTCCTCATCACCTCTGTTCCCTTCAACTACATGCCCATTAAAGTCTGCCCCAATCACCAATCTTTTATTCTTAGGTACACTCTGCAAGATTTCATCTAACTCAATTCAGAATTTGTCTTTCTCCTCCACCTCACAACCCACTTGTGATCTTTGATATGACATTTATCATCACTCCTTTAACTTCCAGCTTCACATTCATCACTCTATCAGAAACTCTCTTCACCTCCACTACACTCTTACTGTACTCTTTCTTCAGGGACACCATCCACTTATCCTTTTCCTGCTGACTCTGTAAATGTCTTCTTCCGCTCCTTCTCCTCCTTCGGAATGTGTATGTGTATATGTACATTATGTGTATGTGACAAACAAAATTTGAATTTGCCTTATACACTTAATTTACATGCTAAGCAGTTTTTCTTTTGTTTTTTTTTAGGTTGAACTGAACAACAGATTTTTCCCCTGTTAGATACTTAGTTTTCTAGATGAATGATTCCTGTTTAAATACTGCTAATAGCATTTTTTTTATCTATTGGAAATGTCCCCACTGAACGATTTATCATGCTGACCTCGAACATCCCCATAAATTCAACCCAAGATGTGCTCAGGTAATGAGCTCTGCATTATAATCATCATTCTCTCCTCGACTTGTGGTGAAAACTCCTCCATATGTAATGCTGAAATGGGAGTAACACATATTTTTGCCACTCAATTGGTTAGCATATGGCTCTTTGACACTTACTATATGTCTATTGGAGGTATTTATGTGCTTTAGTAAAATCGGATGGAAGTTAGAGGACGGAATTGATTAAATAACTCATTTTGATGGCCATTTTTTTGTGTATTGGCTGTGTTAGAGCAAAATCATTTAGGACTTATAGTATATGTTCTTTTTTAGATGGCATTACAGTTGACTAAATTGTGATTCATGTTTCTCTATACAATTTTGATGTGACAAATTTTCTCATCACCGTCTTATCAAAACTAAATAGATTTCTTTACATCATGCAGGTAATATATTTCTCCTTTTCAGCTTTCAGAGGCATTTTCCAGATGATTAAATCAATGCTCTATGCTTTTTTAACAGCTATTACTAAGCCACTGATGCTAATAAGTTGGCAAATACGCTTTCAAGTTGTTTTGCAGCAGAATGATTTGCTGTCGAAGGCACATGCATATATTTTATTTTCTTTATAAAATCCTCAACAACTTTACTCGCTTTTGGCATCGTCATAGTGCCCATATTAGCCCAAATACTTGTTTTGAATCCTGCATCTAATCTGCCTGGTTAAAATGTTGTATTGCCCCAGTGGGACTTAAACAAAATAAAGGATAAAAGTCACCTGAATATTTTTTTTTCTCATTAAACCATACATGAATAATTTTCATACCTATACTGTTGGAAACATATTTTTCAATTTTAAATTAAATTAAATCTTAATAGAGAATTGAATATAAATATAAATTTAAACGTAGACCAGATTTTATGGAAGACGATTCTATATCCACACAAGAAGGGCAGTGATGAGATAAGCAATAAAACACACAAAAGTTAAACAGCACAATAATAACAATGTACATTAGGTCACTGTAGAACTCCTTTCTCATATGGCAAATATAGAAGTATCAGATGGAGTCTGGAATATCTGTTATTCAATATGAATTTAGTAAACTTTTTTTAAGCCATTTGAAAGGAATGTTCTAGAATAAAGATAAAAATATTTATTTTCAGAATATTTTTCAACCGATTAAAGATATGGTTGAAGACATCCATCTTTTTATAGAGCTTCTAATATTCTACTACTTCTAGTTGTGTACAATATTTATACTCAAGCATGTAAAACAGTCGAATATGTTAACGGTTGCATCACAATTATTAAGTTGTTGTCTGTCAATCTTATTTAGATATAGAAGGGAACTTTTTGAATTATTAATTTTGTATTCAGAAATGTTTCCAAATGTACTGATAAGATACAATAAAGCAGGTACTGATTTATCAAAATGATTTTAGAAAAGAATGACAGTCAGCAAATAATGTTATTTTGTGTTCTATTTGTCCAATCTTTATATTTGTTAATTCCACGTTTTACTGCTAAAGCAGAATGCTTGATGGCGATCGCAAAAAAAAAAGGAAATTGGAGAACCTAGTCTACACCCTATTGATATGCTACAGGGTTTTGAAACAGTATTATTTGTCAACACTTCTGCTCTGGATTACCAAAACCAAATCTAGTCAACAACTCAACCAAATAGGAAAATTCAACCCTATTGGAGGCCTTTTTTGGCATCCAATTATAGTAGAGCAGTATTTTGTTCACCCTTCTGTTCATTAAGAATATTTAGAACTCTCAAAATTTGAAACAATTTTCATCCTATTAAATTTGTTAATGTACCTTTTAACCTTTTGCCAGGACTTTACATAATACTTTTTGTGTCTGCATTTAAAAAGTTAATTGGCCGCATATCTTCACACATATGTGTTTTTTAATGCGTTTTAGTAATAATGTAAATAAAGCTCCTTTTCTACATTTCTATAGGAAGCACATTTGGGCATGCAGCCTTTTCTGGTTTCATATAATAAATTGCTTCTTCAATTTCTTTTAATGTGAGGTCTTGATCTAATTGATCATTTTCTTCATCTGAAATCCGATGTATATTAAAAGTATTTCATAATAAGTTCTACATGCTTCGTTGATCTCTACTGAGTCAACTATAATTACTACTGAACTCTGATTATTGTGATGGCCCACTCTGTTTGTTGTTGCGAAATTTGCAATGCAAGTAACCGTCCCGTTTTATCTCCATATTCATGATTCAGTTTTGTTTCAAATTTAATACTTTATTAAAGCTACTTTACTTGCTGAAATTTTATTGTAACAGGACCTAAGAAGTAATAATTTCTTTTTGCTTTAATTGTGCATACAGTTTTCTGGAAAATATTTTCAAATTGTTTTTTTGTCTTTTTATCTTCTACTTGTTTTGTTTCTTGTCCAGAATATATGCCCTTTGAATAATAAAAAGCAATTATATGTCCTCGAATAAAAGCTTCAAGTACTTCCCCTCTAATACAAGCAGATGTTCCACAATTATTAAGTTCAAAATACAAATCAATTTGTTTGTAGGGTTAATATTCCTCCAAAAAATTATCCACTAAATTAAATATTTAATAAATTCCTCTTATCACCTTCCTAACTTTAGTTTGTGTATTATTTAATCCATGTGGAACCATCTTTAGTAGGATCTAGTACACAATCCATATATTTTCTGTAATAAGAAAGTATCCAGGCAAATTATAAATTAACAAAAACAAATCATTAAAAAATCTCTAGTTTTCATCATTTGGAGCATAAACATTTATTAATTTGATCTTTTGAATCTACATACTACTGCATTTGACCCCCCTGCCCCTTACTCTTTACACTCTACCTTATTATATCAAGTTATTATCACAATTAGTTTCAGTTAGTCACTATCGAGTCACCACAGCGAAAAGAAGATAAAGTTTATGGTATATGATGTGGATTATTTTAAACCTACATTCAGGATTTTTATAGTGCAACCGATAGCCCCCTTCATTCTGTGTTTAATTGTTCATTGCAGTTTTTGACTGCCGCCGGTGTGCCAAACACCCTTGATTTCTACTGATGCGTAACAAGTAGAGGATCAGAGTTTATAATTCTGTTCCTTTCAGGAACTCAAGCTGCGTCGAAACGCGTTCCCAAAGTGTTTTAACGCAGCTACTCGTTCCCTCTGGGAACTAGGGTTACATACGTAACCTAGAGACGTTGTACTCCATCATAAGCTCTTTGTTTCCTGCGAAGCTCTACAGAGACATCTGGATGACATTAAAGAGTATGTTCCTTGTATAAGATCTCGACCTTGGACCTGGCCACTATTAGCTGGCATCTTGTCTTGTGTACTGATCACCCTTGTTTCATTGTGGGGCCCACTCTTTGTGCATGCTCAAAAACTAACGGTGTTCAAGTCTATTTCCAATATTTTTGGAATCCAGCCTTCTAAATACACACGCATCGTTCTCTTCTTTTTTTTCAGAAAACTCACCAGCAACTCAAGTTGTTCCGCCTGTATCTGTTTTCCATGTCATCGACCTTGTGTTTCAGTTTTTTAACTTGTGATCCAGGGAGTTCGCACATTCACAGGGAGTTTGCACAAAATACGGTCCTCGGCCTCCTTCACTCTCCCCTTTACCTCTTTGTTTTTGACATAGTTCAACTCATTTACTTCTGTAGATTCACTGTTGTCATCTTCCTCCATCTCTTTCAGTTTATCTACACAGTCAGAAACATTGCTACATCTCTTGATCTTCATTATCCCTATTTCTTGAGTTCTGTTCTTTTTTTTTCAGTGCCGTTTCCATTGTAAGATTTTGAGCATTAATTAAAAAAAGATGTGTCAAAGTTTTAAGTGAGCTTGAAGGATTTATATAAAAAAAGAATATGAGGGCCATTAACTTGAGTCTTCTCAGTACTACTGCCTAACCGGAAGTCCCAGTTGCTATGTTTTTGTGCATAGTCGACTCACTTAACCTTGTTGCCATGTCAGCGGTATAGCTTTTTGTCCGCAATTTTTCCATGGAGGCCACTTCTGGCTAGACAGGCTTCTCTGGACAGTAGATAGGTGTAAACATGATATGTATTTCATTGCTGTTATCTTGACCAGCCTCTGTGACTATGGTCCTCAACATTACCTGTTTCTTGGTGCTTCTTTAAATAAAAATATGCTGTGAAATATTTGCCTGGGAGAGATGTTGCTGATAAATATAACTACCTTGAATCTTGTTGCTCTTCTCAGTCTTGCGATGGTCTAGGGTTTGCACGTGCTGAATATTGAATTGATTCAAATTTATTTTCTTTTCACTCACTTTTTTAGATTGATAAAAAAAATTAACTATTAAAATATATAAGTATTCTTACTTTACAGCATTTCTTCAGGCTTATATTGTCCATACCGTACATTCCACTTCAGATAACGGAACCATTTTCTGTAATTACAATTAATAGGCAGTCATGAATGAATTGATACTGTTGTCTTTGTAAACAGTTGATAACCTCAACAACGATAAAACTATTGCTAAACGCTAACGCTAAATTGCTCCCTTTGCCACAGAGTGCCCCAACTTCTCATAATTATGAGTTAGTAAGTCATAATTATGAGTTCAGGATTTTATAATTATGAGATACTAAGTCATAATTATGAGAAACTAAGTCATAATTATGAGAAACTAAGTCATAATTATGAGAAACTAAGTCATAATTATGAGTTAGTAAGTCATAATTATGAGTTCAGAATCTCAATTATGAGATACTAAGTCATAATTATAAGAAACTAAGTAATAATTATGAGTTAGTATGTCATAATTATGAGATAGTAAGTCATCATTATAACTTAAGTATCTCATAATTATGAGATAGTAAGTCATAATTATGAGATCCTTTCTGTGATTTTTCTCTTTGTGAATGCAATGCGCTTCCACACATATCTCATCCCATCTCATTTTTCTGACAGAAAGCTCTATACATTTCTCTTTACTTTGTATACCTCTCAGTCTCAGTGAAGCGGCATGATTTTCCACTCAGTTATTGCCTACTCACAAAACAAATCTTCTTTTTTTGTCCCCTTATTTCCTACTTTTAGGCCCGCTTGCAATCTTGTTTCCTTCCTTTATTTTATAGAGTATGCTTTTGTGGGAGTACAGTATGTATTTGCCTAATATATAATAGTTTATTCATTATGGAAAATAACAGCCATTGTGACAGCACATTTACCGAAAACTCAATGTAGATTGTAATCCATATTGAGCAAACCAAAGGTGACAGTGGCAAGCAAAACTTCCTGAGATACCATACGGAAAAAAGTTTGAAGGTAACTAAAAAACTAATTCTCTTCTGGGTCACACTGGTTTGTGGAGTTATATATCATTAATATTTTTTTACTTGATATTGGATATAAATATTTATATTTTATTATTATTATTATTATTATTATTATTATTATTATTATTATTATATTGCAATGGTAGATTTAATATATTATTATTATTATTATTATTATTATTATTATTATTATTATTATTATTATTATTATTTATTTATTTATTTATTTATTTATTTATTTATTTACTCTAGAGACTTTGATGACTAAAGGATATGCAGCAGCCCAGGCATTAGAGCGAACACTTTCTTACTAAATTACATAAATTGTGTCATCACATTGTTTCATCAGCTAAAGAAAGATGACACATACAACACCTAACATAATCTGCCATTAGTGATATATAGCCTAATTACATCCTCGTATTCTCTCCTGATACTAAAAGATATCAGACTTTTGCCAAACAATTCCTAGAAAAACTGAGGTTATGGAAAATGGACTTAAAGTCTCCACATTTCAGGACGGTCTCTTTTATTCTCCCTGATTGTCTCATTACTGATTCTCCCTCTCTATAACTCTCTCTCTCTTTTCCCGCTCACACTATGGCTTTACAGTGCCCTCCACAATTATTGGCACCCCTGTTTAAGATGTGGTCGTGGACTTCTAAAAATTCTCCTTTTTTTTAAAACAACATAGAACCCAAATGCAAAAAAAGAGAAAAATCCAACCTTTCATTTAAGTACATAACTTTGGTGGTAAAAAAAATCATACATTTAGAAAAAAAAAAAAACTTGAAATCATGTGTCCCACAATTATTGGCACCCCTAACAATTCCTCTGAAAAATGTAATTATTTTTTTCTTTTTAATATATTTTTCTGTAGTTGCTAAGGTTGGTCAGGGTATCTAGGGACTTTTAATTAGTAATTCATGATTTCCTGTTTCCCTGGGGTATAAATATAACGTGACACAGAGGCCTAATTCTCTTACCCATTTGTCAACATGGCAAAGACAAGAGAACACACCATTCAAGTAAGGCAGATGTGTGTCGACCTTCATAAGTCAGGCAATGGCTACAAGAAAATAGCCACTCGCCTTAACTTGCCGGTATCTACAGTCAGAGGAATCATTAAGAAGTTTAAAACAACTGGAACAGTGACAAACAAGGCTGGAAGAGGTCCCAAGTTTATCTTGCCACAACGCACAGTGAGGAGGATGGTAAGAGAAGTAAAAAAATTTCCCAAGCTCACCGTCACAGAATTGCATCAAAGAGTGGCATCTTGGGGTCACAGAGTCTCCAAAACAACCATCAGACGCTCTCTACATGCCAACAAGCTGTCTGGGAGGCATGCAAGGAAAAAGCCTTTTCTCACTAACACTCACAAACGTAAACGTCTGGAGTTTGCTAAGCGGTACTGGGACTTCAACTGGGATCGTGTGCTTTGGTCAGATGAGACAAAGATTGAGCTTTTTGGCAACAAACACTCTAAGTGGGTCTGGCGTAAAACAAAAGATGAGTATGCCGAAAAGCACCTCATGCCCACCGTGAGGTATGGTGGAGGATCTGTGATGCTGTGGGATCTGTGATGCATCAGATTAGATGCAGGACCTGTTTCTCTTCCAAAGGCCCTGGGAACCTTGTTAGGGTGCATGGCATTATGAACGCTTTGAAGTACCAGGATATTTTAAATAAAAACCTGATGGCCTCTGCCAGAAAGCTGAAGATGGGTCGTCATTGGGTCTTTCAGCAGGATAATGATCCAAAACATGTGGCAAAATCTACACAAAAGTGGTTCAGCAGTCACAAACTCAAGGTCCTCCCATGGCCAGCTCAGTCCCCAGACCTCAACCCAATCGAAAACCTGTGGGGCGAGCTAAAGAGAAGAGTGCATAAGAGAGGACCCAGGACACTGGATGATCTAGAAAGATTGTGCAAAGAAGAATGGTCAAAAATCCCTCTCTCTGTGTTCTCCAATCTTGTGAAATGTTATAGAAGGAGATTAAGTGCTGTCTTGTTGGCAAAAGGAGGTTGTACAAAGTATTAACATCAGGGGTGCCAATAATTGTGGCACACATGATTTCAAGTTTTTTTATTTTTTCTAAATGTGTGATTTTTTTACCACCAAAGTAATGTACTTAAATGAAAGGTTGGATTTTTCTCTTTTTTTGCATTTGGGTTCTATGTTGTTTTAAAAAAAAGGAGAATTTTTAGAAGTCCACGACCACATCTTGTGCCAATAATTGTGGAGGGCACTGTAAATTGATTCCCTGCAGTCGAATGACCTAGGCACCTTTGAGCTGATCCAGAAGATTCACACTCTTCAGTGGCGTTTAAAAACCACAGTGAGGAGGTAGTGGAGAAAGAGCTTCAGCTGCAGGTAAACACCCTGCTTTCATTCTCAACTTGCTACAATCCATCACGTCCTACTGGCCGTTGATGACTCATCGAGCACCCGTAGGGTCAGGTCATTCGGAGAATCGATTGTGAAAGCAGTTTGTGGAAAAAATCTCTGTTATAAAGCTTTCAAAAAAAGAATGGCTTTATTTAACACTCATTTTCTGTTCACTTTATCATTTAGCAACTAATGTCATTTTGACCCAAGCCATAGAGTGAATTTATAAAACAAATACATTAGATTAAATAGTACAATCTGATATGTGATAATATTTCTGGAATATACAGTATACACAAGAAACAATTTCTTTTTCAGATACATTTCTTATGCCAAAGAAAATTGATCATGCTCATCCATGACAACTTGAATTACTGTCATTGAAAAAGTTGCCATGTTTCATTTATTATTACTAAATATGAATTAAATGAACAGTGTGAGAACATGCAAAACAACTCTATAAGGTGTCTATAAGGTGAAATTAATGCACTTGCAACAGCAGTGTCAGGTAGCCTAGCTAGAGTTGTTGATATTGTTTACTTTGAAATAGAAAGGAGCATGTGGAGTGGAACCATTCTTGGGCAAGGTAAAAATATACAAAGCTATTGTTACAGAACACAACTGTGAGGAAAACATAGCAATGTGCAATGTGTCGTTTACAATAACTGCAGAAAAAAATGGGATTGGTAAGTCAATTATAAAGCAAGTGTATAAAAAGGATTAACTAAACATTTTAACAGAGAAGGATCAGAGGTAGGTTTATAATTTATATGCCAATATTGGGCCTGATTTGAACTGATTTAAATAGATTTTCAAATGTCATCAAAATGTATCTGAACGGCCTATTAGTTGTTAAAGCTTTTTGCAAACATCACAAAAGTATTATTTAAGCAGAAAAAAAAGCATGCAGATGGCTAATTTTAGGTTTAATTTATGAAATAACTGATACAGTACACTTATTTAATTATTATCTTTGACTTCCAATGGGCAGAGACTATAATTATAGGATAGAATACATAGATATGTTAAAGCCCAAATTGTATTTGTTTGGACACGTTTCCTATTTTTTTATTCATTTCCCAAAGCATCTTGATTAACGTTTGAGACTTTTTATTTCGTAGTTAGAAATTGTGCATTGTGCAGATGGCGAATGATCAAAATGACTATGGAAAAGAGTTTGCATATGGCAACACATGAGCAGTTTTCATCTTGGATTTTCTTTGTGTTGCTCACTGCAATACTGCCTTTTTATTTCATTCCATCCTTAACAGCCGCCGGTATAATATTTTAACCATATTTAGATGTTTATTTTTGTTCTTTTTTGCCTGTGGTGCATGAAGTGCTGCTGGCCATGGTGCTGAATTTGCGTGGGTTGTGGTACTCTATTCAGGGTCTAGAAATTACCGTTTATTTCTCTGTACAGTTGAGGAAATCTATCAGGATGTGTGTCGATTTCACTAACCAAGCACTGCAGGAGAATCTGGTGCATATAAGAGGTGAAGGTCACCTAACATTTAATTTCTACACACATTGCCCTGTACAAGACAATGTAGAATTGACAGCCATAATACATCGGGTGTTTGAACACTAATATCTCTACAAAGACCCCACCTGCATGGAAACTAATTTTGACTCTGTGTACCTGAAAGTTGTTGATGTTCAAATGCAGTTCTATAAACTAAGGCTCGGGTAATCTACCCTAGACATTAATTGCAAGTAAGAATTGCTATGATATAGTGCAAGAGTGGCTAAAGATGAAAGGTCCTAACCCTAGATCTGAGGTCCTTCAAGGACCTATCTTTACACTCTGCTCTGCAGGAGACAATGTACAACTGATGAATGCCACAAGCTGCTCTTAACCACCCACTGTTAAATAAATAGAAAAAGATCATACCTAGCTCTCTGTTTGATGAGTCAATTTGTAAGGTCAGTGAGTTTAGGAACACGGCTGATGAATTTAAGTTTTTAAACCATTCAGCTGCTAAAGATATTTTTAGGAGCATAACACACCTTACCATAACATATGGCAACACATATATACATATAACAACTGGGGAGTGTGAGGGCTAGCAAATGCTTCCTTTAAACTTCAACCCCTGTGACTGCTGCTCATTCTTTGTTACAAGGCAGTTGCACACAATTGGAGGAAGCTTACAGTTGACCACAATTGTGTACTTCTGGTAAATTTCCTTCCACCCACACAGAACAGACATTTTCTCTTTCTTGAATTTACGGACATAGATAGCTGTGGTATTGTTGGAATTCAATCTCTACATAATAGACTTAGCACTTTTGTGTTGTGCTACCTAAAAGCAATTTCTACCCTTACTCGATGCCAGACAGAGTGGTTTAACCTGAACCTCCTCCTTTATAGTATACTGTATGCATTTTTTTTGGTTGTTTTCCATGAGACTTGGTGGGTTTGTGTTGTTTGCATGTTGCTGAATCCCAGGGTCATTGTTAGAGAGCATTGCAGCCTTCTCACTTTATTCTTGAGCACAGTGCACAGGCCTGATATGACCTAAGTGCATGAAAATGAGAAAGTCAGTCTGTTTTCTGATGCTCACTCGGAAATGTCGTGTAGTGTCAAGAAGCACTTGGGTTATGTGCTTCATAAACTGCAAGGAAGAAAAATCTGGGATGAGTATCAATGGTTGCTCAGAAAGGAAATATCTGTACTTCTTCACTAATTGTGAGAGCCTTAAGTGATCAACTAAAAAGGCTTAAAACATGTCTCTAGGACAAGCCTAAATCTTCAAAACCTTAAGTTGGTGGCTCTACACATGAATAATTTTAGTTGTGCCTTTGGAGAATGTTTAAAAATGGAGTTGAGAATGTGTGAATGCATGTATGCCAAAAAGGAAGGTGACAAAGCAGGTGTAGGACACATAATCACATTATGAAAACTCAAAAATCCCAGTCACAGCCAGTAAGTCAGTAAAGATAGAGCATGTAATCTATTTGCAGTATCCCACATTCCATAGCCACAGGATGGTTTTTGTTTCAAGTCAAGACAAGACAAGCCAAGCCAAGCCCATTCCGATGTGCTATTATTTGCGTGGTCATGCTTAATTTACTGTAGGCATTTGTGTATGATTCAGCAATGCACAGAGGTTGTCTAATAATAGCTGTCAGTCTAATACTGTTACATTTGACAAGCATGACAAGCAGTGTCTTTGATGTGCTATATTATTCCAATAATTGGTAGTACTCTGAAATTAGATATACTGTTTTTGGGTGGGATTCCATTAGAACTGACAAGTTTTGAAACAATGTGTTATCTGTCTATTCCTAGAAATGTATTGCCTCAATTGGTTTTATTTGACACTTGAATTCCAGCTCTGATGTGTCCCTGGGGATTTTTAGAACACATTTGGCTTAGTTACATGACAGGTGCTTGTCTGAATGTCCTTAGTATTGACAAGTGCTCACAATTGACCGGTACTTTGGCTAAGCTATGCTTGTCAATATTTGAAGGTCAAAATCTTCCCTACATTAGTGGCACTGTCAGGTGATAAGACAATTACCAGCAACAACTTCTGTCACTAATCCGGTCAATCCCAAATCATACAGCTGACAAAACTTCTTTCAGACCCAAAAGATAGTTAGTTAGTTAGTTAGTTAGTTAGTTAGTTAGTTAGTTAGTTCCTTCCTTCCTTCCTTCCTTCCTTCCTTCCTTCCTTCCTTCCTTCCTTCCTTCCTTCACTCTTTACATTCTTCAACCCCTTTTTTTCTTAATTCCTTGGCCAAATACCAAAAGTACATATGCACACTATTATAATAGTATATAATTTTTTCATTACTGTAAATTCTTATTTTTTCTGTCTCTTTGTTTGTTTCTGCCTTCTTTCTGCATTTCTTTTGTGCACTGACACCTGGTATATGATTTTTTTCCCATGATGTGATTGTCTGCGTAATGTAAATTTAATTCTAAACACTCTCTAGTGAACATATAATATATTAATTATAGATGAAAGCACATAGCTATTTGGGATTCAACCTAAATACTGTCCTCAGGAGAACAGAACTAGACCATATTAGCCCACAGCTTTCTATTATTATGTTGTAATTGTTCTTAGATGTTCCTAACCATCTAAAATGTTTAACAAACTAACTCTACAAAAAAAAAGAAAAAAAAAAAGAAGAAGCTATGGATTAAGATTAGGAGTGTTTCCTTTCAGCTAGGAACTGTAGGTGTAAGAATAGCTCCACACTTTTACTTTATCAGTGGAGATATGAAGATGCAAACAGAATACTTGCTACTTGGAAACAGACATTTTCATGTGCTAGCTTGTGCTTGGGGAAAATAATTAACAACAAGAGGAGAGTCTGATCACTTTACCATAAATTATGACTTTCCAAGCTGCCATTTAAAATAATAATGTAGTGAATGACTCATACACTATATGGAGAAAAGTACTGAAAAAACCTGACTTGTTCAGCCATATGTGGTTCTTCCCCAAAAGTACTGATCACAAAGCTGGAGGCACACAATTATATATTGTAGGATATCTTTGAATGCTGTAGCATTAACTATTCCGTTCACATGAACTAGGAGACCTATATTTGTTCCGACATGACAATGCCCCTGTGCACAAATCAAGCTCCATAAAGATATAGTATGCTTTACATGAGATGGAGTTGAAGATCTTAAGGTCTGTTATATTACTTTGACCTCTACCATACTGAACACCTTTGGGATGAATTGAAATGCTGACTGCACCCCAGGTTTCCTCACCCTACATCAGTACCTGCCCTGTTGGAACAAAATAATTTTTCTGGTTAAAGAATTATAAAGCTATGCCAGGCTGTCTGCTTCACTAGCAGTCCTCTGATGGTTTCAGTTTAATGAAGTATGTTTGCACAGACCATACTCTCGAGCATACTTAATGGAGGAATAATCATAGCTGGAATTAGGGTTTTAATATCCATCTGATGGAGCTGGGGAGTGTTTAATTTTGATCTTTACCCTATTAAGTGAAAATTATTTAACTCTGGGTGCTGTACATGTGTGTGTGTAAAAGAAGGAGAAGCTCAATGTTGAATTAAAGCACAAATTAGCTTGTCAGCCAGGTCCGAAGGCAGCTGAACAACTTTACATCCACCAGCAAACACTGAAGAAAAAGATCAGACAGCTCAAGGTACTCCCGAATCTTTTTCTTACACTCGCTTTCTCTTTCTCTCTCTACTTCATGATTTACTTTTTCACTTAGGAAAGGACAGCCACTCTGAGCCACACTACTCCTCACACACTCCCTCCACCCCCAAAATGCCATGCGGCGTTAAGGGCTTTTATCCGATCATAAATCATATTCCCACTTCCCCCCTTCTCTGTGCTCCTCACCCCTCACTTTCTCCATCATGGGTATGAATAATTAGTTACCCCTCAGCCTAATTAAGAGCTCTTTTGCCTGGTCACAAATGGCTAGCACTAACATCGTCTGGGATTTCAGTCTCGCCTGTAGCTTTTTACGTGCTTTAGATGCCCTAATTCCTTCATCATTTAGAAAAAAAGACTTGGATGCAACAACGATGAGATCTCCTTTGACTAATCTGCTTTTGGCAAAATGTTACTTGAACAGAACTGTGTTAGGAGAATGAAGGTGCTGAATATCAGGTAATTAAAAAAAGTAAATCAAAAACCAATAGAGAACCACAATGTCGATAGGCCTGAAGGACAACGTGTAATGATACTGTGAACAGTAAAATAATTTATGACACAAATGGAACACATTGATTCTGGACATTTGAGTAGATATAAGAGATTTGAACAAGCATAACACAGGCACATATGTATTGTCTTTTCCAAATTTCTGATTTTCTTGGCTGTAGTTGAAGGTTTGCGGCTTACTTGGTTTCAGCGGGGCTTTTTTTTTTGGTTAAAAATATTATAAAGATGTAAATATGTTATGAATATTAAACACTATGTAATTTCTCTAAGTTAAATGTAGAGCCTATTACATAAATCAAAGCGATTATGACTACTTGTATTTACGATGAAGCTTGCCAGTGAATTAGCATTTAGGGTGAGCAACGGCAAAAGTAATTGACAACAATATTTCGATAGTACCAGAAAATATACAGTATATAACAAAATGTTTATATTTATCATATACAAGGTGTTGCAAATAAGATGTAAACATATGAAACTAGGTTGGAAAGTAAAAAAAAATATATTGTTTTTTATCAGATACAATGATAATTTTTTTTTAATTAGTAATATTTAAATTTTCCACACTGTGTGCACTTTACTTGAAACTTAACTTTTCTGAACATATCAGTCCCCAAAGGTGAACTTGCTTCAAGTTTAATTTGCTGATAATTCATAACCAAGTGTGATGAATTGGATGCCACAGGCACTAACAACATACTTTCAGGACTGTGAAGCTGCTGCTTGTACATTCCCTCTACTCTTTCTAAATCAACACTAATTAGTATTACTCATGTGTAAGCCAAACCTGTGGAGATTATTCTTCATGATAGTCACGTCACTTACTTGAACTTCCCCGTTTCTACACAACAAACAATGCCACATCGGATAGTTTGCATTGAGATAGAGAAGACTCAAAAACAATCTAAATAATTTCTAGGCGATACTTGCCTGGGACTATTCCAGTGTATAATGGAAAGTCCCCTGAAGAAATGAAGAAGCACAAGAACATAAAATTAGGAGTTTTAATGTCAAGTGGCAAGCTGGGCATGATTGACTTGTGGCTATATTATTCATTGGCCAGAAACTTCTATATCCAATCAGTTCTAGTGTTTTTGCTATTCCCTGAAGATATATGAGTTTTGGATAAAATAATATGTCACAGTTTTAGCTTTCACTTCTAATAATTACAACTAGCTGTGTTTCACAAATTGGATTTTGGCACCTTTAGTTTAGATCTATTGAAACAGATGTTTTTTGTTTTGTTTTTCTGCTCAGGAAAATAATTAATAATTTTGAATGTATACTTTTTTGTTTTTAAATCCCTGGGTTTCACCTCTGAAGACTGCTTTGTTTTATTTATTTATTAATATATTTTTAAAAGATAAACCAACATGAAGACAAACTGAGCCATTTAAGGCTGTTGAGAAAGTAAATCATTCAGAGACAATCGGAAATGCAATGGCCATAGCCAAGACAATAATTTGGAATATTTAAAAAGAAAAAAGCAACTGGTATATTTAAAGGCAGACAATGACTAGTTCAGCAAAGGAAAAAAAAAAAAAACAGCAGTAGTTAACAGAAGCTGTTGAAACAGTAAATGGCATTGCCAACCTTCACAAGGCAAAGGTGTCACAATCCACCATTTGAGGTAGAGTATGCTCAGGACCTATAAGCTCATGTCAATTGAACTGGAGGATGTTTCATGGCTTGAGCTTGCATGACTGCTTCTGGAACATAGTCAATTATATTTATTGATAATGTACTATAAATCACTCGTTCTGTAGAATGAATTCAGAGGTTTATAGAAACATTCTGCTAATTTACAGAGAAACTAATTTCAACTAATTAGAATATCGTCATGTGGCAAAACAGTGGTCTAAAAGACACTACCAACACAACAAGGACTTTATTATGGGTAAAAGTGGCAGTTTATTTTTTACTGGCAAAAGTCATTCTTTATAAGTTAACCCCAACCAAAAAAAAAGAATTACCATATATCTCCTAAAGGGGAGCCTGAACCCCACAAAACAAAAACAAATATAAAAGCTACAGTACGCCACAGAAAATTGCCACCAAAGATACATAAAACAGTTTGGAGATTTTAGCAGCTTGTATGACAGTGACCTGATTGTGGGTTGTTTGCTGCTCTTGATGAGAGAAAAATGTGTCATGTGTTGTGCTGGTCGTGGCAGAACCAGAAATTATATGAATTTAGATTAGGCTCATTAGGTACACAAAAAATGCTGGGTAGTAACTAGTATCTTGTTCAGTTGTATTAATTCAGCAGGTAAACTCAATGAAGTGCCATTTCTTCTTGCATGTAAAAAAATAAAAATAAAAATAAAAAGTTTGAAGTGGGAAAGGGTTTCTCTGAGTCAGTTGCTAATTATATAATGCAATGCCCAAATGCTAAACATTAAGTCTTATTCCAATCTGTTCCATTTTTTTTTTTACCTTTTATGTATATCATGCATATACAGTGAGGAAAATAAGTATTTGAACACCCTGCTATTTTGCAAGTTCTCCCACTTCATGGAGGGGTCTGAAATTGTCATCATAGGTGCATGTCCACTGTGAGAGACATAATCTAAAAAAAAAAAAAATCCAGAAATCACAATGTATGTTTTTTTTTAACTATTTATTTGTATGATACAGCTGCAAATAAGTATTTGAACACCTGAGAAAGTCAATGTTAATATTTGGTACAATAGCCTTTGTTTGCAATTACAGAGGTCAAACGTTTCCTGTAGTTTTTCACCAGGTTTGCACACACTGCAGGAGGGATTTTGGCCCACTCCTCCACACAGATCTTGTCTAGATCAGTCAGGTTTCTGGCCTGTCGCTGAGAAACACGGAGTTCGAGCTCCTTCCAAAGATTCTCTATTGGGTTTAAGTCTGGAGACTGGCTAGGCCATGCCAGAACCTTGATATGCTTCCTACAGAGCTACTCCTTGGTTATCCTGGCTGTGTGCTTCGTGTCATTGTCATGTTGGAAGACCCAGCCTCGACCCATCTTCAATGCTCTAACTGAGGGAAGGAGGTTGTTCCCCAAAATCTCGCAATACATGGCCCTGGTCATCCTCTCCTTAATACAGTGCAGTCGCCCTGTCCCATGTGCAGAAAAACACCCCCAAAGCATGATGCGACCACCCCCATGCTTCACAGTAGGGATGGTGTTCTTGGAAAGGTACTCATCATTCTTCTTCCTCCAAACACGTTTAGTGGAATTATGACCCAAAAGTTCTATTTTGGTCTCATCTGACCACATGACTTTCTCCCATGACTCCTCTGGATCATCCAAATGGTCATTGGCAAACTTAAGACGTGCCTGGACATGTGCTGGTTTAAGCAGGGGAACCTTCCGTGCCATGCATGATTTCAAACCATGACGTCTTAGTGTATTACCAACAGTAACCTTGGAAACAGTGGTCCCAGCTCTTTTCAGGTCATTGACCAGCTCCTCCCATGTAGTTCTGGGCTGATTTCTTACCTTCCTTAAGAGCATTGAGACCCCACGAGGTGAGATCTTGCATGGAGCCCCAGTTCGAGGGAGATTGACAGTCATGTTTAGCTTCGTCCATTTTTGAATGATTGCTCCAACAGTGGACCTTTTTTCACCAAGCTGCTTGGCAATTTCCCCGTAGCCCTTTCCAGTTTTGTGGAGGTGTACAATTTTGTCTCTAGTGTCTTTGGACAGCTCTTTGGTCTTGGCCATGTTAGTAGTTGGATTCTTACTGATTGTATGGGGTGGACAGGTGTTTTTATGCAGCTAACGACCTCAAACAGGTGCATCTAATTTAGGATAATAAATGTAGTGTAGGTGGACATTTTAAAGGCAGACTAACAGGTCTTTGAGGGTCAGAATTCTAGCTGATAGACAGGTGTTAAAATACTTATTTCCAGCTGTATCGTACAAATAAATAGTTTAAAAATCATATATTGTGATTTCTGGATTTTTTTTTTTAGATTATGTCTCTCACAGTGGACATGCACCTACGATAACAATTTCAAACCCCTCCATGATTTCTAAGTGGGAGAACTTGCAAAATGGCAGGGTGTTCAAATACTTATTTTCCTCACTGTATAATATGATCAGGCATGTACGATATGCTGGAACAGTTTACTCACTTAAGGTCAGACTTTACATGCCTCAACTTAACTCCTCTGCTCATGGATCAGCTTTGCCCCTCGGTTGTGTAATTGTTCAGACTGATTCTGGATCAGCAAATTTTCATTCTGAAAATGAGCCCAGGAGTCTCATTCAGTCCCATTCAGAAGTGCTGCTGCAGTCTCAGCTCTACGCTTTGCGGCGAGATTTTTTTATGGCCATGACTAAATCTGATCTTACATCAGCACTCCTGCTCTGAGCTCCATTAGGAGCGCAAGTCTTTTTATTTACCAGCTGAATGCTGAGGCTCCTAAATAAACCTGTTAAATGGGACTCACTGAATTACTTCGACTTTTTTCCTTTAATCGGCAGAAGAGGTGCTTAGCATCACAGAAACCTATTCAATTCTGCAGATGGCTGACAGGCCCCCTCGGCTAGGCTGCACATTTGGGACCTTTTTTGCCTGTCCTTTCTTTGTCTCAATCTTTAAACATTGTTGTGTGTATATAAACACACATTTTCTATTTTTTCTTTCCATTATTCTTTCTTCTGAATTTTACCTTCTGCTAATTTCACTACTACTGTTTAAATTGAGTTCTGATGGAGATGGTAGGCTTAAAAAAGTACAGTTTACAGTAAGGGGTTATGAGAAACAGAGACATAAAGATGATTATCAATGCCCACTCAAATCAGCAGCGGAAAATCAATTAAATAATTCTCATGTCAATGAATTATAGTTTCCACATGGCATTACACTAGCACTAGCTGTACTTACCCATAAAAAAAACCCTCCTTACTTTGTGTATTAATTTGTAATATTACAAGTTACAAGTGATGATGATGTTCACCGTTATTGGTTTGTTTGTCTGTTCGTTTTGTTTTCAGGCACTGACAGCTGAACTCAACATGCACAAGTCACAGACACCGAAGTACAAGTACAAGATCAACCGACTCACAGCCGAGCTCCAGAATGTAAAGAAGTATTTCATGCAGAAACACAAAGAGCAGGCATGCAGTAAGTGAGTTAGATTAAAAAAAGAAAATGTCCATGAAAGTAGTAACCAAATGAGAATGCAATATAAGACCATTTTATGTACATTTTTTATAATGCATGTGCATGTTTTACTATACCTGATCTTCAGTTATAGTAAATGACTGGCAATTCTTGACATGACAATAAAATCCAGGCTTTAATTAAGGAAAGTAAGGGATATACAGTTAAAAGGGAAAAGAACTAGGATTGAACTCCTTCTCCTGAAAAAGCTGAAAGGTTGTCTTTATAAATACCATAGTAGCTGTACATTCACACATCTCACAGCAGACCTTTTAGCAGAAATATAAATACATTAGTAATTCAGTCAGTTTGAAATAAGTAGAATTAAAAAAAAGAACCAAGCATCTACTACAGTTTAGCCTTATTAAACCAAAAACAGGAATAAAGGAATCATTTTATCTATAATTTAAATTTAGTTTTGGACCTAACATTATTTTTATTGCTTTCTGTCAAGTATAAAAAGTAGTGTATTGTTACAACAAAGGACTTTATGGTATTTATTGATATCTTGCTTCTAAGCAGTGGTGAACAGTAAGGAAGTTTTTATTTTATGTACATTTACCAGTATCTGTACTTTTACTCCACACAGTTCATATGCAAGCTTATAAGCATAACTCCACGACTCTTACAAACATGTTAAGTAAGGTTTGTTTCACTGTGTGTCTCTCATACTTTTAATTTTGGTACTAAAATACATTCAAAAGGAAATACTTTCAGAAATATTTGATTGGAGTTACATTTAAACAGGGTATTCACACTTCTACTCAGGGGGAACAATGTACCTTAACAACCACTTGTGAAGAACTTGACCATGTTTTTACCCAGTAATAACTTTCTTTCAGCTTCTCCCATTAGGGGCCGCCACAGCGGATCATCCTGATTCATGATCCGCATGTTCGATTTGGCACGTTTTTGCGCTGGATGCCCTCCAACGCAACCCTCCCTATTTATCCGGGCTTTATCCCTGTCATCTACATCTGCCTCTTTCAACCCAACTACCTGAATGTCTTCCTTCACCACATCCATAAACCGCCTCCTTGGCTTTCCTCTTTTCCTCTTTCCTGGTGGCTCCATCATCAGCATTTCCTACCGATATACCCCATGTCCCTACTCTGCACATGTCCAAACCATATTAATCTCACCTCCCTCACCTTGTTTCCAAATATACCTCTAATAAACTAATTTCTAATCCTGTCCATCCTTGTCACTCCTAACGAAAACCTCAACATCTTCAGCTCTGCCACCTCCAGCTCCACCTCCTGTCTTTTACTCAAAGCCACTGTCTCTAAATCATACAACATCACAGGTCTCACCACAGTCCTATAAACTTTCCCTTTCACTCTTGCAGACAGTCTTCTATCACAAATCACTCCTGCCACTCTTCTCCACCCACTCCACCCTGCCTGCACTCTTTTCTTTACTTCTCTAACACACTCTCCATTACTTTGCACTGTTGACCCCAGGTACCTGAACTCCTCCACCTTCTCCACCTCTTCTCCCTGCAACCGCACCCCTCCACTGGCCCTTCCTCTTATTCACACACCTGTACTCTGTATTACTTCTACTGACTTTCATTCCCCTTCTCTCCAGTGCATATCTCCACCTCTCCAGGCTCTTCTCAACCTGCTCCCTACTCTCACCACAAATCACAATATCATCCGCAAACATCATAGTCCATGGAGACTCCTGTATAACCTTGTTTGTCACCTATCCATCGCCACTGCAAACAGGAAAGGGCTCAGAGCCGATCCTTGATGCAGTCCATCCTCCACATTAAACCAGTCTGTCGTTCCTACTACACACTTTACCGCTTTCACACTGCCCTCAAACATGTCCTGTACCACTCTTACATACTTATGACACATCTGACTTTTTTATACAGTACCACAATTCTTCTCTTGGCACCCTGTCGTACGGTTTCTCTAAATCCACGAACACACAATGCAACTCCCTCTGACTTTCTCTATACTTATCCATCAACATTCTCAAAGCAAATAATGCATCTGTCTTGCACGTCCTCGGCATTAACCATGCTGTTGCTCACAGACGGTCACCTGTTCTCTCAGCCTGGCTTCCACTACTCCTTCCCATAACTTCATGGTGTGATTGATCAACTTAATTCCCCTGTAGTTACTGCAGGTCTGTACATCTCCCTTGTTCTTAAATATTGGTACCAGCACACTCCTTCTCCATTCCTCAGGCATCCTCTCACCTTCCAAAATCCTGTTAAACAATCTTGTTAAAAACTTCACTGCCATCTCTCCTAAACATCTCCATGCTTCTACCGGTATGTCATCTGGTCCTACCGACTTTCCACTTTTCATCCTCTCAATCACTGCTCTCACTTCTCTCACTGCTCTCACTTACTTGTACCAATCGGTACAAATCCTTTTCTCCCTCCTTAGTTTCCAACTTTTCATACAGCTCCTCATATGCATTTTTCTTGGCTTTTGCCACATCCTTCTTCACCTGCTTCCACATGTACTCCTGCCTACTCTTCACATTACTCTGTCGATTCCAATTCTGTTTTGACAACCTCTTTCTTCTTATGCTTTTTTGCAATTCCTCATTCCACCACCACATCTCTTTGTCTTCCTTTCTGTTTCCAGATGTCACACCAAGTACCTTTCTAGCTGTCCCCCTTATCACTTCTGCAGTAGGTGCCCAATCATCCAGCACCTCTTAGCCACCACCGAGCCCCTGTCTGACCTCTTCCCTGAACCTCACAATACAGTCTTCCTCCTTCAGTTTCCACCATCGTATTCTTCTTTTAGTCTTCACTCTCCTTATCTTCTTCTTCAGCTCCAAAGACATCCTACAGACCACCATCCAATTCTGTCTAGCTACACTGTCCCCTGCAAACACCTCACAGTCTCCAATCTCCTTCAGGTTGCATCTCCTACATACTGTAGAACATACTCCACCTGTGTGCAGCTTTCTTCACTCTTATACCCTATGATCCTCCTTCTTCTTAAAATAAGTGTTCACCACTGCCATTTCCATCCTTTTTTGCAAAATCTACCACTATCTGCCCTTCAACTTTCCTCTCCTTAAAGCTATACCTACCCATCACCTTCTCATCCCCTCTGTTCCCTTCACCTACATGCCCATTAAAATCTGCCCCAATCACGAATCTTTCATTCCTAGGAACACCTTCTACCCCTTTATCTAACTCACTCCAGAATTGTTTCTTCTCCTCTATCTCACAACCCACTAGGGGAGCATAAGCACTGATGACATTTATCATCGCCCCTTCAACCTCCAGCTTCACGTTCATCACCCTTTCAGAAACTCTCTTAACCTCCACTACACTCTTACTGTACTCTTCCCTCAGAATCACCCCTACACCATTTCTCTTTCCATCCACACCATTATAGAACAGTTTAAACATACCCCCAATGTTTCTGGCTTTACTTTCTTTCCACTTCGTCTCCTGAACACACAACATATCTCCTTCTTCGTCGGCCAACAGTAGCCCAATTTCCACCAATACCCTGTTAGCTAACAATACCTGTGGCGGTCAATGGTAACCCAGGCCTCGGCTGATCCGGTATGAATTTCTCTTTCGTGAGTCGCATATTTGATTTGGCACATGTTTTTCGCTGGATGCCCTTCCTTATGCAACCCTCCTTATTTATCCGGGCTTGGAACCGGCACTAAGAATGCACTGGCTTGTGCAACCCTAATGGCTGGGTTAGGGTTGCACAAGTCAGTGCACTCTTAGTGCCAGTCCAATTACAATTGCAATACAATTAACAATTGATTGTTATTTATTGTTTAATTTAAAACAAACAATAGTATTAAAATAAAAATTTACATAAAAATACAAAAATACGTTTTTTTTTTGTTTTGTTTTGTTTTTTTATTCATTGTAACAACATACAAACAACATAATACACCATCAGCCAAGTTCTATGATCTATGTGCCGGTCCTAAGCCCGGATAAATGGCGAGGGTTGCGTAAGTAAGGGCATCCAGTGTAAAACGTGTGCTCAATAACTACCAGCTCTATAATCTATGTGCTCTATATACCAGCTTTATAATCCTTGAACTGATGCAATAGCATTAGTAAAAGCATTGCTACAAATGAGTAAGGAAATATGATTCACACACAAATTTCTGACTGCTTTTAATTGTATGATAATTGCAAGTTTGCAATCGTAAGGTCATGTTGTCCTAGAACAACATAATTGACTGTCTTCTCCGTACCTATGGCTCTCTGATTATTACATACTGCTCCTAAATGAAAAGCTGGCACACCTACCCTAATGGCCACAGATTGCTTGGCACTGATTAGTCAGTCTGTACCATCTGGTGTAGTAGTTTGACTGTGCTGCTTCCTGTTGCTTGGTTGGAGGTCCCACTGTTGGCCCATTTGATAGATTTCAGACGTGGCGACCAACCAGTCCGAACCTTGAGAGCATGTGTGCATCCTGACTGGTTAGTGTCATATGAAAATTAATTTACAGGTAGACATTAGATATGTGTACTCTAGCATACAAATGTTTTCTCTTGCAATAATCTTTACTTTAGAGTTTAAGAACAGATTTTTTTTTTGTTTGTTTTTTTTAAGTTGGTCTTTGGTAAGTGGTGCATGTAGTATCTAGCCATTTTGACAACCTTAACTAAAACAGAAATTTAATGTTCTGGGCATTCCAATACTTGGACTTACATTGCTTAGTTTTTTTGTTCAGATCGCTCCTATAATACAGTGTCCTGTTGTTCCTTAAGGACTAATTAGGATTATTTACTTTTTAATTGTGATCTTATTGGTAAAACATTATAAAACACTTCCAAATAATAAAATGAATTTGTTTTATTAGCCAGCTAGTACATTGTCATTTGATCATAATTCATATAATTTTGCACATGTAGATAACCTCTTCATAAACACTGTATACATTCTCCATTGTACTCATTTTATATAATCACTTTACTGTGTACTGTTTATTAATATTTATATTATTCATTTCGTATTGTTTACCCATCTGGCATTATTAATGTAATCATATATCATAGCTTTACCAACCTGTACATATGTAAATAGTTTACACTGCTATCAATGCACTGCTGGTTAGAATGCTAACTGCCTTGTACCGTAACTTATGCACCGAACTATTCTAATCTAATTACTGCAATAAAAGATACTCATTAACAAGATAAACATACTCATTTTACATGAAAAGGTACAAAATAATTAATTTTTATATTAAATTAAGTATTAAAAGCATTGATCAATAAGAACTATAGTTTAATAATATAAGCAATTTAAAGTTTAATTCTTCTGAACATCAGACCTCTTTAAAAATCGCAATACACAAAGTACAATAATAACACAATACATTAGACTAAGACTGACACAATTATAACTCACTTCTTACTGTTTCAGTGCTACACAGTAAACTGTTATAGAAGAGTAATGATTTATACCATTATCCAATGTCACCCAGAGGAGGATGGCTTCCCTTTGTCTGTCTGGTTTGCCTCAAAGCTTTCTCCTCATGATGTCTCTGGGAGTTTGGCTTGCCACTGTCACCACTGGCATGTTTATTAGAATTTAAAATATATATCAAAAGCTGCTTTGTGACAAGCTCTTTTGTAAAAATAATTACATTGAATTTAACTATAGGATTCGGTTGCTGTAAATCTTGAAGACATTGCAGTTACTTTCCAGACTCCTAAGAGTTCTTAACCTTCATCTTGGAGGTTCTGCATCAAGAACCTATTCAGAAAGCTTAGACTAGCCAAAATAGATGTGAAGAACTACTGTATAAATGAAAAATCTAAGCTGAAACCCCTACATGAAGGAAAGGCACACAAAGTGTGCCTTTGCACTAGTATAAAAGATATTGTGACAGAGAGTGCATGGCTGAGGGCTGAGCGTTGATTTGTGAATAGAGATGCTGGACAGCGGTAATGATCACACACCTTTACCTGGTTTGTATTAACGAGTATATTATCTTGCAGTGAGCATTGAGAGAATAAAAGGGACGCATGTGCGAGAGAGAGAGAGAGAGAGAGAGAGAGAGAGAGAGAGATGAGCAGAGCTGAGCCATGTATATGTGTGTTTGCATGTCAAATTAATCAGTGAAAAGTAAAATACAAAATAAAGCCAGTTGTTTTTGGAATTCACTTCAGGATAAACCTTACTCCACACAGTATCCTTTTTCTGTGTTTTCAATTATTTAGTAAATCCGTATACATCTATGAAAAAGTAAAAAAAAAATATGTTTTTACTATGCTGTACTATCCCAATAAGCCTTACCACTTCATTAATCAATGTGTGCTCATGCATTGTTCTATTCTACAGCTTTTGTTGGAAATCTGCCTTAGGCAGCAGTCTGCATTGAACCAGAACAATAATTGCATACATTTGCTTGTGTGAATGTGCTTATGTGAAAGACCGTTATTCAGCAATAGACATTTTGAAGCTTGACCCTGAATTGTCCTGTGTAGTTCTAGCATCACAGATGTTTTGCTTCTGGAAATTTGCTGAGCACACCGAGAGTGTCTAAGCCCGGGTGATGAGCAGCCGATCGATTGCGTCTTTTCTAGAAGGCACGAATAATGGCTTGACGTTGCACAAATCCCTTTCAGCAGCTTCTAAACATATGGCCTCATTGTAAAGGGAGGTTGGTGTTAACAAAAAGCATCTTGAATGAGACATAAAGCCGTTTTATAGATTAAGATGTTAAAAGAAATGGAGTTTAAAGTGTGTTCAGGACAAAGGCTGTAGATCAGCATATAGATTGGATTGCTGTATCGTAGGGATGAAGCCAAATATGAATACATTACTTAGATTGAACAGATATTGTGTTGTAAATGGATACAAATACAAATTAGGAATAAATTATATGTTTTTTGTTTTTTGCCAAAAAATCTTCAGACTAAAACAAAATTGCAAGAGCATGAAATGCTTTTATTTGGAGCTATGAATCTAAAGCTTTTGGGCAAGGTTGCAAGTAATAATAATAATATAAAATGTTAATGAAAAGGGAAATATTTAAACAAAATGTGGGAAAAGGCTTTTCTCAGGCTTTGTGTTAAAAATGTAAAAATATCCATCACAGAAATTCTTCTTCGCAAGACCATGACCAAGAATGATGTAATAATGCAGATTTTCATACATTTAAACAATATAAACACATAGTAACATACCTTACTCCTGCTACATACACATGCATAAATCTAACTTGCTTGATAGACATTGCTTTTGTTTATTGCTCATATGCTAACATCCAATTTTCAGCATTCTATTTCACATTCAGTCCCTATTTGTTCTTATAATAAACTCCAACCTTCTGAGAAGATGCTTTGATAGATTTTTAAATGTGGAGATTTGTGCTCATTCAGCCACAAGGGTGTTAGTAAAGGCTGGTACTGATTTAGGGTGAGGAGACCTGGGGTGAAGTCAACATTACAATTCATCCCAAAGGTGTTCAGTAGGGTTGAGGTCAGAGCCTCAGTGCGGCAAACTCAACATTTTACAGTTCAACCCATGTAAAACATGTCTTCCACTGCTTGTTTGTGCACAGGGGCATTGTCCTGCTGGAAAAGATTTGGGTCGCCTAGTTCAAGTGAAGGGACAGTTTTATGTTCACCAAATATGTTTGTCTATTTGGAACTCCCCACATTAGAATGAGATAAAGGAATTAACACGTGTAATTTAAAATCCCTCTCCATCAAATCAATCTTAAGAGGCTTTAAAAGGCAATTTTTAAGCTCCTCTTCCTAGCGGTGAGATTTGAAGAATCCAAGCTGCTGGCACCATATCAGGATGTCGGCCACATCGATGCCGAAAGACAAAGAAAATCCTGCTTGCGTAGACATTTTGTGCATGTAATTAGCATACGTTATCCGGCAAACAGCTAGATTTGTAATCGCAAGGCGGAAAATCTTTGTGAGCTTGAAGCAGCAATTAAGGCAAAGTTAATCGATTATGGCAGGTTTCAGATTTTAAACCAGTTGTAATAGCAAGCTTAAATAATACAAGATATGGGCATGTAATCATCATAAGCTGAGGGATACCAAGTTAACAAAGCGTGTGTGTAGATAAACATAGTACATGTGTAGGTCTTTAAACAGTGACATAAAAAAAGCCATAAAACATTAAACATATTGACACACACACACACACACACACACACACACTGTAATTAATAAAAATAGAATAATAGATAATATAATAAATAAAAAAAAACACTAATCCCTTTATGGCTTTCTAACTGTCTGCAAATCATTCGGTTCATTTAATCGATATCCATTGAAAAATATATTTTTGAATATAATCTCATAATTAAATCAAATTAATTACCAAAACAATGATGATTTAATTAGCAAAGTCCACTATTTGTTTTTGCTTGTAAATAGTTTTCAATCTTTATTAAATGTGTCTTTGTTTTTGTAGGCAAGACCAAGATTAAAATATCTGGCCAAACATACATACATGCAAACAAAACAAACAAACAAACAAACACAAACAAATCCTACGTTTTGCTAATGTCACGCGTGGACCAAGAGTCAGAAATCGGAGTATGGTTAGACACTTTATTAGTTTGAATACACAAGGCAGGGGCACTTGAGAAAAACAAACTCAGTAGACTCCGTAAAGTGGGTAGTCCAGGGATTGGACGGTGAGCAAGTGGAATTGGGCTCGTTATAAAGGGGAGAGTAGATTGGATACAGGTGAAGGTGATTAGCAGGAGGGCGAGGCTGTGCGAGTGTGGGAGAGAGGCGTGGCTGGTGGTTCCCTGACAGCTAAACAGAACTGAATAAACTGAATTAAACTTAAACTTTAAGCTATAATTTGTATGTAAGTTTGCAGTAATTAATCGCCACTTAAACAAGTTGCAGCCAATTAAAAATGTTTCATATGTAAATTTTTAACAACCTCATAAGCTCTAGTTTGTGGAGTTTTTACTGTATTAACAGGATTTGCATGAAAACCAGAAAACCATACCTCTCCTGTAAACAAGTTACTCTTTTTTTTTATTATTAATTTATTTTCCAGTGTGTGTGTGTGTGTGTGTGTGTGTGTGTGTGTGTGTGTGTGTGTGTGTGTGTGAACTGAATTATATGTAGTATACTTTTTTATATTGTATATGCATAAACCTAACAAGGTAGCTAATAGCATGCTCCGCTTCTGTCTCTTTTAGTAAGCTTTCTGAGAGCGATTTTCCTTAATTTTCTTGAGTGGATACCCAAGTTCTGTGGCTATTTCTCCCCACATTGGAGTGTGATAAGTGTAAACAGGTGAGTGGCATTTAAAAGTGTAAGAGGGACGGAATGAAAAAGAAATGAAGTGCACGCTCTACTTTGTTCTCCTAATGGTAGTCTCTGGTGATCAAA
The DNA here is from genome assembly GCF_014805685.1 of Silurus meridionalis. Classification (NCBI taxonomy): domain Eukaryota; kingdom Metazoa; phylum Chordata; class Actinopteri; order Siluriformes; family Siluridae; genus Silurus; species Silurus meridionalis. Next base: position 11,308,914 of record NC_060907.1, read on the forward strand.
GTGCTTGGCGTAACATAATTCCCCTCAAAGTTAATGAGCACATGTTTTCCTCAGCTGCCAAATAAAATCCTGCTAATTAATTTCAGATTAAAAATAGTAGCCCTGCTTTCTTTCTCTATCCAGTAACCTTACAGTGCTGAAGCATAAACAGCCCAGTTTATGTGTGTGTGTTTTTTTTGTTTTTTTTGCTTTCCTGTTCTAATGTGTCAATGGTTTCAATTTATGTTTCTTTTTCTTCTTTCCTTATTTTAGTTCAGATCTATATATCTGGATAAACGTGTCAGGACACCTGAACTTGAGATTCATATGTGTAAATGGTTGTGGAGATTTGCGTTCATTAATTTTCACGGGTGTCAGTAAAGTCAGGTACTGATGTAGGGTGAGGAGGTCTGGGGGGGTCTGCATTCCAATTTATCCCACAGGTGTTCAGTAGGTTTGAGGTAAGAGCTCTATAGCTGGAACATGTTTGGGTTCCATAGTGAAGATAAAATTGCTGCATCTAAAGACATGCTATAAACTTTTGTCCCTCTAAGTTTGTTAATAGTTTGGGGAGGAATCATATACCTATATTTACATCTATCTATCTATCTATCTATCTGTCTGTCTGTCTGTCTGTCTGTCTGTCTGTCTGTCTGTCTGTCTGTCTGTCTGTCTGTCTGTCTGTCTGTCTGTCTGTCTGTCTGTCTAGATGAGTTCTTTGCTCATGTATGATCAAATAATGGTGAGGCAGTGGCACTGCACTGGGGCAGGATCTGTATTTGCTGTTCGGGTTGTAAGCTAAGTCTAATTCACTCTGCCTTTTAGATTAATAGTGCTGCTGTTTCACATAGGCAATCTGACTTGCAATAAAGAGCTGCATGAAGGTTATGTTGAGTAGTAAAGCCAATTTAGGCTACGCTTGTTGTGCATTAATGCCTGTTATAGGGTAAACAAGCCACAGAATTGTTTTTTGGATAGTTTGAGGTTTATATAATTACTCTAAATCACGTTATGTTTGTTATTTTGGTTAATTTTGCTTTTCAGTTGAGCTTGATAGTGATGATAAATATTTTTGTTTTAATTTTAGTTTAATTAAACATTACAAGCTCTGTTCCTTTCACTGTGTGACATTACCATCTCCCTTAGCCTTCCAAATGGAATTTAGGTGTAGTGGCATTATTTTAAAGTACAGCGCATCCGGAAAGTATTCACAGTATTCACTTTTTCCATATTAACATGCTATGTTACAGCCTTATTACAAAATTGATTAAATTCATTATTAAAATCTTGCAAATCTATTTCTAAAAAAATATATATATATATATATATATATATATATATATATATATATATATATATATATATATATATATATATATATACATACACATAAGTATTCACAGCTTTTGCCATTAACCTCAAAATTGAGCTCAGCCATTCTGTTTCCACTGATCACCCAACCATTTCTACAACTTGATTGGAGTCCACCTGTGGTAAATTCACTTGATTGGACATGATTTGGACCTGTCTATATAAGGTCACACAGTTAACAGCGCATGTCAAACAACTAACCAAGCCATGAAGTCCAATGAGTTGTCTGTATATATGTCTAAGACAAGATTGTATAGAGGCACAGATCTTGAAGAACTTTAATATTTAACAATCAGGCCTGTATGGTAGAGTGGCCAGACAGAAGCCAGTCCTTAGTACAAGGCACATGACAGCCCACCTGAGTTTGCCAAAAAGCACCTGAAGGACTCTGGGACGATGAGCTTGAACTCTTTGGTCTGAATGCCAAGCATCATGTGTGGAGAAAACCAGGCACCGCTCATTACCTGGCCAATCCCTAAAGTGAAGCATGCTGGTAGAAGCATAACGCTGTGGGGATGTTTTTCAGCGGCACTGAGAAACTGAGGAACTGAGAGACTAGTCAGGACCGAAAGATAAATACAGCACAGAGAACAGATAAATCCTTGATAGAAACCTGCTCCGGAGCAATCAGGATCTCAGATTGGGTGACGGTTCCTCTTTCAACAGGACAATGACCCTAAGCACACAGCTAAGATAACAAAGGAGTGGCCACATTACAACTTTTAATGTCCTTGAGTGGCCTTGACTGACCATCTCTGGAGAGATCGAAAAATGACTGTGCATTGACACTCCCCACCCAATCTGATAGGGCTTGAGAGGTTCTGCAAAGAAGAATGATGGAAACTGCACAAAAATAGGTTTGTCAAGATTGTAGCATCATATTCAAGAAGACTTTAGGCTGTAATTGGTGCCAAAGGGCTTCAACAAAGTATTGAGCAAAGGCTCTGTAAGCTTATGTACATGTGATTTTTTTTATGTATTTTTTTTTTTATAAATTTGCAAAGATTTTTATTGGGTAACTGCACTAAAATGGTCAACATTAGTCTACAGACAGCTGTCTATCAACCTTAAGTCTCACCTACACACCATTCTATTCATCTGATTAGATAGATAATTCTAGCAGTATTGCTGATTTGCCCCATTACAATGCTGACATAACCCATAACTCAGTAATTGAGGTTTGCCCTTTTCCATTTTTTTCCATTTTCCATCAAGAACCCAAGAGGCACATTACTTTGTTTGGTGGCACAGAAAATGTTCTTGTCTGAAGAAATAAAATTTGCACCATATTATTAAGTGATCATTTTATGTAAGAAAACCTGTTTGTTATCAACAGCTCGTTTTTTTTTTTCAAAGCAACCTGGTCATTATTGTAAAGTGTGAATATTGGACTTTTTCCTGAAACTCATTTGTTAAAAACACTTGTTCGCTTCTTTGCCATCTTTAAAATCCTGAAACCTAGTTAATCAGCTCTAAGCACTTTCTCAATCGATCGCCTGGAAGAGGTAGAGCCAAGAGCCTGTGGCTAATCATACATTTGAATAGACTACACCCCCCCCCCCCTTTTTTTTTTTTTTACCATACTTCCCTCTATCGTCTACCGTCATGAAGGTCGTTTGGAATAGTGTGAGTTGGAATACCTTGACCTGGGGAATCAATGCACAATTAAATACATTTAAACAGTTCTCTTTGGCACCAGAGCACCTTGAAGCAAGCTGAGGACACATAAACCTAGTGTTACAGTCTTATAAAGCAGAAGAATTACATTCTATGAATGTAATACATTACAAAGGCAGCACAATTTGTTTTATGTTGTCAATAATTACAATTAGTGATTTATTCATAAACGAATAATTTTTGCATTCAAGGTTGTGGAATGTCCATGAGACAAGTTATCTCCTGTTAACATATCAGCAATATACAGTTAGTCCCTCACTAGCATTTTTCCTCAAGTTAATGAGACAAAAACAATAAAAACTATATTGACAGACAGACAGATAGATAGATAGATTTACATTTGCGACATTTAGCAGGTGCCCTTGTCCAGAGTGACGTACAAAAGTGCTTTGAGTCTCTAGCAATGAATAAATCTACACTGGTACGTTGGATTACAAACATAGAATCTCTTTAATTCTACAGAGCAAATGGGAGTCTATAGGCGGAGAAGGAGGGAAAACTAGTTTTTTACTATCACTCCTGTACACTATGTATCCCTAAACTTTACATTTTTTACTTTTACTTCTTTGTTTATCTTAATTTTCGTCACAATCTTTGCTTTCTGGCTTCGCTTCTCCATCTATTAGCGGCTTTTCATGCTCATACCTCAATTTTTTGTTCGCGTAACAAAGCAAAAAATTGACCGAGTGACCGCTCGTACCATGGAAAACTCGTAGATTAATGCACTCGTAAGTCAAGGTACCACTTTATATCCATATACAGTATTTTGAAATTCATTTGATATGAATTAGTCACCAATACAGTCAAAGCTACTGTTAATTTACATTTTGATAGCTTCTAACATATCAGTTTGAAATGAACAGTGCTGTGGTGTAACCATAACTATACAGGCCTGATCTCCTTGTTTTTAAGGCGTGTTATGAAATCTTGCATGAGAAAGCTTTCTATTGTTATTGTACTGTTTTCTCACTCACGCTGTGGAATTCAGTCAGTCACGGCTGGCATGTTTGTGTAAACTGTCAGCCTCAGAAGGTGCGAGACGAGCAATGCCATCTTGATTTCTTCACTCTCCAAGAGACAGAATAGATGACAAGGTAGCAACAAATTGTATGCAAATGAAGCTAGGGGATTATTGCACACAAGGGGGGCATATTTTGATTTAGGATTTATAAATGAGGGTGTGATTTGAGGTGATCATGCGTGTAGAATCACACACATACACACAAACATTTAAAAAAAAAATCTAATCCTACCTTCACACCTACCTAAGATATTTCAGGTTGTTTGTGGTTTGTCTCTGTCCTACCGAGGTCTACTTACTTATTTTCTTTATTTCTATCCACATATGACAAGACATGGTGAAGTTTCTTTAGATTTTCGAGTGTCAAGCGGTACATGGTAACTATTTTTGGTTCTTTATGATCTTCTACTGTGAATGAAACAAATAGGATCATTTATTGCAAAGCAATGCATTGCAAAGCAGACATGTAATTACAGAAAGACTGAGAGAAATCACTCCCACCACCGTCAGACTTTTGACCTTCTTCTTCCTCTTATCATTCATTCCGCCCTTATGAGGTCACTATCATACCCAGATCTCTATTTCCTGCTGTGTGCCGGACATCAATGCCTCTATCGCTTGCACATGCACTCTCTTCCTCCACCAACTGACTGATAATGTAATTAGGAGCTTAAAAGACTTTTGATCACTGTCAGAAAAGCTCGGGAGGGCAGTATGTCTCCCTTTTTGCTCAAGTTCTGATTTTCTCTATTTGTTAGAAGCTTTGTGCCCACCAAATACTCCACATGCAGTTTAAATGTGCTGCTGGTCAGTGCTTATCTGTTCCATGCAGAGGAAATTTTCATGGTCACAAATGAGTTAAATACTTCACTGTTTTTGTGTGATGCTTAATTCATCATTGTGTGATGCTGAGGTGATGATCAAATTGATGCATGTCTCATTAAATGGGTAAATATACCATAACGCAATAGTATTGGGAAATCAGGCCCTTCCAGTCATAAAAGGTTCTCGATCAAACTGTTACCAGAAAGCTGGAGGCATTAGCATTCTATTTTCCCTTCACTTGATCTATGAGACCCAAGCCTGTTCCAGCATGACAATATTACTGTAGATATGGTATAGGTTGAAGTAGAAGATCTTAAGTGACTTGCTATTCCCAATCTTCAAAGTTTTTAAACACCACTCTAAAGCTAAATGGTTCCTCTGTTCCCCAATGGTTCGTCACTGTTCTTAATAAATTAATAAACTGCCTAATAGTTTTCCTCAGTACCCCAAAGGAATCTATACTCTTTAAAGGGTTCTGTGGATGTTTTTATTTTTTTATTTTTTTAAGGGTTCTCATTGGTGCTATTGTCAGGTTCTACTTAAAAACTTGAGAGCACATTGAAGAAATTGAAATTGCTTTGTGGAAGTTCTTTATTCTAACTTTCCTGCTACTTCAAATCATCTCTTGACATCTAATCTGACTTGACATTTCACCAAATTTCTCTAAATTGCATTCTTTCAGGAAATGACATTCATTTTTCATTCCAGAACATGTTTTTGTTGTTGTTGATTTGTATAAAAACAAAAACTCAATTACAGGACCCCTAATGGCATTACATAGAAGGCATGTACTGATTTGATTAGTCTCTTGTAATTACTGAAGGTATTATCAAAATGAATGCAAATTAACAGTATTACTGTAGTAATACAGTAATAGCAGTAATATAAATTTGTATATTTCAGGATAAGTTAACCCTCACACTACCTCAATGGCTCTAAGATCAGCAAATCAAATTCTTTGAAATATCCCACAATTCGGATTTGGGCTGAAGGGTGACCATACATTTTCAGTTATATCCCCAAAATTATGGAAAAGTAAATTTTCATCAATCACATTCTCCAAAATCTCAGCAAATATTTTACTTTGGCCTGCAATTTTGTCCTGTCTTGTTTTCATTTATTTAAAATGTAAACACATTGTTGTTTGTTCAACTGTTTGTTCATTATCATCTCCTTATCTAACAGTTTATTACTGTAGTTTACCTTTTGCATAGCATATTGTTCAATTGTTCTATTATATTTGTTTAGACAGATGTGCTTTACCAATAAATTTGACTTGACTAATGTGTTGGAGATTGACCGGAAATTCCTGTTCGTGACCTTGAAAGCTCTACACCTTCTGATCATCTTGCTGATGTCCTGAAACAGTATAACCCACTTGCACTTAAAGATATACTTTTTTCCTTTTTCACAGCATATTATATCTAGCTCATACTATATTATATGCTATATACTATACTATATTAACTTAATTCTATTAAGCATATTGGGCCTTTTTCTATGTAGAGAGGTATTCTCATAAACACAATAAATTCTTTGCTGATTTGCATTGGTTCTTTTGGCTCTATCCTCCATTTTCTGTATTGAGAATTTCCCTTGACACTATATGCCAGGTATTTTTTTATAGGAGTGAGCACCTGTAGGGGTGGATGTCAGTCCTCTGCCAACCAGAATTTCCATCAGACATGCTAATCCCAGAGTGAGGTGATCCAGAATAGGCATGAGAAGAGACAGTTGATCTAATGATATGGGCTTTGAGGTCATTTAGCAGGTGCAGGCAGCAGTTCAAGACAGAGGCACTTTGTCTGGACAAAGAGAGGTGTTGTGGTTTTTACATTACCACTGACTCACACACAGAAGTCATTCACACATGCATTGAGTACCTAAATTGAGTACAGAACCAGGAAATTGGCACTTACAGCCAAGTTAATGTGCTTTACCCAGTTTTCTGTTTCTAAATCAAGAAGAATTTCTGTTTTGCTCTCATTATTTCTATTAAACTACAAAAAAAGTATGTTCATGCTGAATATAAGCATGATGCAATTTCAAATAATGAGATCGCATACGGTATTGTTGCTGTACGCTGTTGCATCATGCAATCGTACAGTGTGAAGCCGTCATAAGAAATCTTTCAGATAGTCAGTATATGTGGATCCACCTGCCAAGTTTTAGAGTTTATGCTAGTGTTATATTCAAAATCTGTTAGAGTCAAACATCGTTGGATTTGTTTTTAATGTGTATTGTTTTTTAAAAGTGTCCTACAGTTTAAATCTACCAATATTTCTAACCTGAAATCATGTTTACTGTTATAATATATGGCATATGAGACAGATGCTTCTGATTTATACGGTATTTGGAATCCAATATTGTCTGAATTTGTGAACTATGAAGTGTTCAGTGTCTGGTATTTTTATTAGCCCTTAGAATTTCCATTATTTGTGTAGACACTGATCGACATGATGGATCTTGATGACCTCATCTGCATTTTCTAGCACTGTAATATGGGAGCATTACATCCAAATTAGGTAGTCATTTGAATATGATTGCAACATGCATCACTGAGACTTTATGCTGCCTCACATAAAATATGGATCATATTTTCCTTTTCGAAAAATTGGAGCCTCCGCTTGAAATACCAACATGCCACATTGACAAATCCATCTTTCTAGGTAATTCAGACAGTTATTATGGATCAATAGACAATAGTGTGATGAAGCTGTGCAGTTTCGTAACACTTTTTTTTGGTTCCCACTTATATCAGTGCCTCTGTAGAATCTTTTGTATTTGTTTGCTAGTTGATTGCAGAACTGCAGGGCACTGAATGTGACTGTGGGATGCGACTAATAAAAGTCACTAAATGACAACAGTGCTCCATTATATCCTGGCAGCAGAACAGCAAAACATTTTTTTTGAGAAAGGAGAAAAAAAACAGGAGTGTAAAAGGAAATGCTGGGTATTAAGCGTCCTGCTGTTCTGCTAAACTTACTGTTAAGTTTGTGCAACCTTTGACTCCATTTCCCACATAGTGTCTTACACATATTGTATACTCATGACACTGATATGTCTGTTAGTTAAAAATGAAGACAGGGGCATTACTTTCATTTAGACGCTTCATTTAACAGCATGGTCTGGGTTTTTATATTTTTTGTGCCACATAGAGGTGCCAATAAACATCACATTGCAGTTCATACATTAAATGTTTTGAAGAATGCCCAAGGCAATTTAGTTCTTATGTTGATTTTAGCCTTTCATGCCATCCTCTCTTTTTTTTTTTTAATGCACATCTTCTGACCATGCAAAGCAATTAAGCATGCTGTAGTATGATCAATGTTACAAGATGATGTCTAAAATGATTATAAATAATTTTGCACTTACATGCAATGTGTTTTACATTATTTAAACTGTGCGACAGTTGTGTAGAAAAGTGACTTAATTAAGTTTGTTAGAAAATATGACAGGCAGGTATAAACAAAAATAATTAGTGAAGAGTATGGGATTGGTCAAATGTTCTTTAGGAGTGGGCAGGATTGTTAAAGAGTGTCTGCATGAGTGAGAAAAAAAAAAAAAAAACAGTCCCACGCATACCTCTGGTACAAGTTGTTTTGCATCTGATGAATGACACTGTTGCATGACATCGAAATGAGTGGGATCTCAGCAAAAAATTATGTCCATCTGTCATATATATATATATATATATATATATATATATATATATATATATATATATATATATATGTATATATATATATAAGTGAGAATAGGATGAAGTATTAGGGTATTCAATACCAAAGGAAAACAAAAAAATAATGAACCTTTCAAGAATAAAATCATAATATATTGAGAAAGGAAAAATCAATCTTCATGAGAGAAATTCAGAATTTTGAAGATGTACTGTGTGCAAATCAGAAACATCACCTGCCATAAAGTGTCAAAATCAATCAAAAACACTTGTTTGTTAAAGTTTTAGTTTGTTGTAGCTGTCAAAAGATTTTGGATGGTGGGAATTGAGATGTAGATTTAACGCAAATTGTTTCACCCACTTCTCCGCACTGTCAGAACTGCTGAAAGTCCAATATTCTGACTAGGCCTTACAACTTTCTTTTTTTGTAAATGTTCCAACTTTATTTTCATTTAAAATAAAAAATAGGCTACATGTTTAACCATGTAACTGAAAAGCAATTTTGAAAGAAATCAATAGTTATTTACAGACACTAAATTTGTTGCCATTTGTAGTAATGGAATTGAAAGGAAAGTCACTGAAGCTCAAAGCATCCAAAGATATTTCAAGACACTGGAGAACCAGAATTGAATGGACAGGCCCAGTGTTATTGCAAATGTCCTCATTCTATTCACTAATCATATTGATGATGCTGATCATTTGGATAAGGATTAATGTGAATTTGGCAGCAAGAAAATTAACATATATTATTTTACACTTGCGTTTGATCTTATCCAGCTTTGATGAACATGAGCCAGCTTTTTTTTATTCTCTGCCAGGAAGGGGGAGCTGTTGATGTGTTTTTAATAGATTGACATCTCTTTTTGTTCCATTAGCGAAACAAGTGAGAGTCGAGAAATGCTCACACTTTCCCTGTTGGCAGTTTGTTTGCAGCCTGTCTGCCTGGTTTGTAGCCAGACACAAATCAATCTATCTCTTTCGTTCTCTTTCTCTCTCTCTCTCTCTCTCTCTCTCTCTATCTCTCTCTCTCAGTAATAAACCTACACATTTATAAATCATCACCTAAATTTATATTTCCAAGTGAATAATTATGCACAGTATAACAGTAAGTAGGTTTTAATTTAAAATAAACCATTACTAATAAACAATATAAGCTTCCTATACATATTCTTTCTGCATTTCCTGAAACATAGATACTGGTTAATTAAACTTGATTACAACTACAGCCATACGGATGTGTTAAATAAACACCCTCACGCGCACCATCATTACTCTTGCGATAATGGCGTGCGATACAGCCATGTTCCGCCTGTTAATGTGAAGAGACGTAGCCTCTATTATCACACCCTAATAATCATGCAGATTAACTTGGCCTTATGAATTAGTGAAGTAATTAATGAATGAAGCTTACTGAATGAAGTTTGACTAAGATTAATCTGGGCTAGAATGTAACTCGAGCTGTAGTGATGATGGTGCAGATTAGTGGTTATCTCCCAAAGCTGCATGTGTGGAAAATGTCTTGTTAATCTAGTGCGAGTATGTTTGTGCTGTTTGTTTGTTTTTTCTAACATACCTGAGCCAAATTACACATTTTTAGGACTTCATTACCTGATTGAAATAAAACCAAAATGTTAACTTACTCAGACTTCTCAAGGAATCAAGTGGCGAATGATGGGTTCCATTACAAAAAACGGATAAGAAAAAAAAAAAAAGTTTATTTAAAATAAATGTATTTGTATAACACTTTTAACTAATAAAAGCCATCATTAAAAATCAGCTTCAGTGAAGCCTGAATATACTTTAGATTTTATAGTCAGACTCAAAAGGGACCCCATTCCTACTGATCCACTGTATTAGGTTATAGACAAGCCACGACTTCTGAACTAAGCAAGGCCGAGCATGTTAACAAAGCCATCTGGCTTCAATTAAACTTGACTAAGATTTGTTTAAAATAGCTGGGTTTTTAAGGTTGGACCACACTGATTTCCAAATTCTGATTGTTGTTAGAATAACACATGACATTTTATACATATTTTTAAACAATCATCCAAGTCACGGTGGTATGATCTAGCCCAAGTCATATGGTCACACAAAAATAATGCACACCTGCTGACCATTCAGAATCGAGAATGCAACAGCACGGTGATCTAAAAATATTTTTAAATCTGATTGGCAGAATAAGTTTTTCTTTTAAAAAAAAACATACACAGTTTATACAGTAGATGCATAAGAGATGCATACTCATAATTTGAACCGCTCCTCAGAGGCTGTAATCCAGTGGTACCGTTCATATTCACTGGTATGGAAGTGGAGAAGAAACTCTTTCCTGGACTGAGACAAGCTAGCTAGCTTTGGGGTTGGCCGACCTCTCCTCACTATGTCTAGCTTTACTTCAAAATGGATTTTTAAGTATTTCCACGACCAAATAATTTTCTCTTCCTCTCTAGGCAACTCAGATGTATTCATGTGTGCAGCTCGCTACACACGTGCTTTGCCAGTCGAACTTGGCTGTAACAGTTTCCCTTTGACCAACCATCAATCAGTGGATGGAAAAATGCTGATGCTACTCTGTAAGGCGAATATGAAATCTGATTGGTTAAGGAAACAGAGCTATTTATTAAGGAGACTATGGTTAAAAAAAAAAAAAAAAAAAAAAAAAGGCCAGCAGAACAGACTCTGAAGGCCCTGGGCAGATTAGATTGACATGGCATCACACAGAGGCTGAAATTTGATTTGACAAAAAACATACATCCACATACACGTACTGGAAGCAGTGCAGCCAAGAAAAACGTTACAAAATGAAGAGAATAAACTGTTGGAAATAAATTAATACAATTTCATGCAACAATATTTAATTTACAAATATTAGAATTTAGGTTGTAAATGTAGGTCAGTGTTTCTGATAGTGTTTAGACCAGCAGAGAAGGCTTTGCTGGCCCTGACTGCCCGCCACTGGTATAACAGCATAGTCCATTTGCATAATGTGTTACTCCTTACCTGTTTGCATATTCTAGTATTCTAAAGTATCTTTTGATTTTCTACAAACAACTTACACAGAGTTGAGTTGGGTTTCTTCAAAGAAGAAATATCAATGTTGAACATCTGAATCTTGATATTTTGCTTACATAGGGAAATTGCTAAAGAACTGTCAGATTAGCTGGATAATGCTGGTGAACAATAATTCAATCATCCTGTTCTTTTATAAATCCCGTTTATAACTGAATATTATTGTGGATGATTGGTCCTGTAGCTTCTGCTTTTGTTGAAGAAGGTGCTTATGTACAGTAGCTGTTGCGTATGCCATTGCAGCTGAACAGGGTTTTGGCCTCATTACTTGTAGGCCATGCATGAAAGTTTGCCAGCATTGCTGTTAGTATTGCAATTGTTGTGTCTGGTGTTGCTTGAGTGTTTTGACTCACTGTGACTATCTCTGCCAAATAATTAAAACATAGCCACAACCTAATTTATAGTTTGTTCCCATTGCTGCTTGTGTATGTTTATTGTTGTGTTTGGTGTCACTTTTGTTGTTCTCATTTGTTGTGACTCGTTCTGTATTTGCCATATAGTTCAAACATCTTACTACTAGAAGCAGAGGCAATGAAACTCTTTCAAACTTCTTGCTAAATTATTCCGCACATCTTTTGACGCTCATCAGCGTCCTTGAGCACTGAAAATGTAATTATGTGCCTTGATTTTTGAGATTGTCAGAAGGAATTAGCTGCACATGACGTTGATTCTACAAGTCAAGCGAATGGCATTTCGATCAAAGCATGTTTCACAGATGTCTGCTGTTCTGTCCAAAAGTCACTTTTGAAACCTTTCTGCATAATATTCATTTAGCTAGGGATGTTTAGGAGGAAAAAAAAGGTGAATGCATTTTGTGTGTGTGTGTGTGTGTGTGTGTGTGTGTGTGTGTGTGTGTGTGTGTGTGTGTGTGTGGGTGTGTGTGTGTGTTTCAAGCTTGTTGCCAAATGTCTTCATCGTTCCCAGCGTGAAATCTCATTACACAGCCAGTGAATTTTAATTGATGGCTTTTGATATTGGACAAACACAGCACGAGGGAAAGAGCAGCACAGAAATTAAGATGGAGTGGGAGAGAAAGAAGTTTGTGGCATCAAGAAGGAAAGCAGTGAAGTGTGCACATTAGTGTGTTGCAAATTTGTGTGTGTGTGTTTGCATGTCCTGCTGCTAGTGGTGTACTGAATGAGAAATGAGGGATTTGCGTTCACTGGAGAACAGTTGAAAGGAATTTGGGTGGTGGCAGATGTTCTTTGCTGGGATTTTGTGTGTGTGGGCTCATCCTGGGAATATCTATGTCAGACCGAGACCTACGAGAAACTGTGTGCACTTGGTTTAGCTTTAGGTTGCAATGAATTATGAATGTATTATCACAGATGACACTCAAGAACTCAACGACATAAAAATACAAACTGCTGTTGATGTTTGTTGAATTGAATATTTAGAATTATACACAATATGGACAGATGTTTGTGGACACCTAACCATAAGATGACTATGTGCTTTTAAAGCATCCCATTCAACACTGATTTCCCACTTGCTGTTATAAAAACCTCCACTCATTAATGTTTCTGCTCATTCAGCCACAAGGGTTTTAGTAATGTCAGGTATTGATTTACTAAGGATGATGATTCCTGGGGTCCAGTGATTTCAATTTATTCCAAAGATGTTCAATAGGATTGAGGTCAGGGCTCTATAGCAGCCAACTCAAAATCTTGCATTGCAACCCATGCAAACCATATCTTAATGGAACTGAATTTGTGCACAGGGGTATTGTCTTGCTGGAACAGGGTTGGGTCTTCTAGTTCATGTAAGGGGAATGCTAGCACATCCAAAGACATTCTGTATAAATGTGGTTTTATCTTTGTGTTAAGAGTTTGGAATGAAAGGACCACATATGTCTGGAAAAGCCTGGTGTCTCAATACTTTTGTTCATTTGGTATACATACAGTACAGTATAATGTATTGAATTAACTGTTTTGTAAGTTTTTAATGTATTAGACTGAGTTAAACTATAATAGACAGATAGATGATGAATGAACTGTGATTTATTATTATTATTATTATTATTATTATTATTATTATTATTATTATTATTATTATTATTTATTAATTTTAAAGAACTGCATAAATTTGAGTTAGCCTCGTTGAAGAGTATTGCATAATAAATTGCAGCTAATGTTTTAGTTCAAGGAATCCTTTAATTGAGTGCCAAGCAGAGAAAAAAATGAAACTTTCTCTTGTCGATCACAGTGCTGCTGGCTAAGTCTGAGTGTCGGTGGGTTGTATATGTAGAAGAGGGCAGATAGCACTTTTTTACAAAGTGGGTTACTGTAAACTGCACTGTAATGCAGCATGTGCAGCACTGTGAAACGATTTGGTTGACTTGCTTCACATGTCTCAAAGGAATCACCTACTCTCCCCTACGGGATGAAAGGGAAGAGCTGGCTACAGATTGCAAACTGACAAAGGAGCAAACTGGAAAGAAAAGTAGGGAAATAATCCCAACTGATTCGAACATAAGCTTTGATGACTGATAAAGAGTGAAATAGTACAAAAAAGCACACAGAACTGACCAGCACAGAGAATGTGGAGTGACATTTTCAACAAGTATAGAGAATCAGCTCAACCACATTTAGAATAAAATAGAAGCCTTAACCTTAGAGCCATTAGTCAATAGACCCAACCCTGCTGAGAGACGATGGAGTGCAACTCTTGTGTGCACATTAGTGGAGTCCAGCTATTTTAGCAGGTTTGGCAAGAGTAATAAAAGTGACAGGCAGACTTATTTCAGTGAGTTACAGCAGATATGCATAGACCTGTTCCTTAGATACCTCTAATCTCTTTTTCACTGTAATTATAAGCTGCTACACAGATAGCTTTTCAAGCTGTACATGAGGTCTAATGTGTATGAGGTTAAAACCTAATATAAAACAGTGGCTTTATACCAAACATTCACTTCATTATTTGTTTGAGATTTCCCAGAATGTGTTTTACACGCACAAAAAGATATCGAGGTGATTCTTAATGCAGTGACTAGAACTTAATTTAAGCTAAAATGTATGAGATACGGTACATCCTGGAGAAAGTTTCCTCTGGTTATTTTTGGGCATTAGAACATTTCAGACAGCGTTATCTTTTTTTCTTTTTGTACCTAACATTCTACAGGCTTTTGAAGAGACTTAAAACATTACATGTTGTTATAATTAGAGGACATTATATCTTAATGCTCTCAACTCTATTAATTATACATTTCTGTGAGCTTTAGTCTGAATATAATGTATTACATAATTCTGCATGGTTATAGTAAGTTTAGTTTTGTGTTTCAATAGTTCTAGTGTAGCCCTATCCAAACATGTTGCCATGGTTACTTTCCAAGTTTACATCAGGATTATGAGCAGCAATTTAGGACTGCAGTATTTTTGTTGTTTTTAATCAGGTATGACGGAGACAGCTGAGGTCAGTTCTGGCAAAAATAAATAAATTGCTGATCCCTGCTTGATGTTGTGCTTCAATATCTTTTTAGTGCAACTTTTTACTTCTTTTCTGCCATCTTTTATCTTCCCCCAGAGAAAAGGAAAGGAGTAACACACAGACTGGGCAGCCCCTGATCGTGCCTTAGCGCATAGATGGTATAGTTTTACAGGGGAAGGTTTCAGCCTGAAGCGAGCAACAAAATGGCTGCCTGACCCCCATAATCTCTTCGCTATCTTTTTCTTTGGTTCTGGCTGACACACTGGTTGGCTGGTCGTTCTGTGAAAACCGCAATGCTTTCAGTCTAACGTTTTGGTCGAAATGAAAAGCAAAAACAATTTTTCTCATGTGTTGATAAAAAAAACGTTTGCACTCATGCTAATGGATTTGGTTTTTTCTTTGGTTTCATTTGGAAGGATTGTTCCTAGTCACTGTTTGAAAGAGCATAAGCACTCACAATTGTTGCGTTTTTTATTTATTTATTTTTATTATTACTTCCACTCTCTCATTCTTGTACCATCTACTTTTCTTTTGTCTTCCATGTTTTTAGCTTTTAGTTTCTCACTTATTTTTCTCTTTGAATATTTTTCTTTTTTTCCCCAAATGTGCCTCTCTTTCTATCTCACTAAATATGTTAAGAAGGTGAAAGGCCCTGATCATCTATTCGAATGTTTCTTTATCGCTCACTCCCCAGACACATGCTATACATTGAATAAAACTGTAAGCAAGCACATATGTTCAGGTCCAAATATTGTCTCCCGCTAAATTAGTTATCCTTTCTAAGACCCATGCATGTTTCTTGTAATCAACAGGCTTTTTTTTTTTAGAAAGCCGTCCTTTTTTCAACTCTTTTAGATGTAATTCATTGTTGATATGCTCACGGTTTAGAAACCTTTTATTAATAACACCTATGGTCTACATTTAATGTAAAACAGAAAAAAATTCACAGTGCTGTATTTTTTTCCTGCAGTCATGTTTGGATTGCTAGTTTATATTGGCCTTATGTGCTTTATTACTTCAAGTTTCCATATTTGGTATTTTTACAGGTCAGTTTTCTTACTCTAGCACATAAAAAATCATCCTGCTTGAAGCATTACAAATCATGTTTGCTTCCTCATTAAGCACTCTTTTCTCATGTTTCATAAATGAAGCCTTTAAGTGCTTGAGGCATTAAACAAACATGCCTTATTTAGGTTTTTAGTCAGATTGCAACAGATATCAAATATTTAAGAGTTGATTTTGATCTTGGATCTTTGCCACACATCAGTACTTTTATTTTTACAGAACTTGATATATTTTACTTGGTTTTTAACTATTGATTTATATAAGAAAACCCTTCGACAGAATGGTTACAAAAATAAACACCCAGTAAGCAGCCGTTTTGTAGGCAGAAACACCTTATTGATGAGAGAGGTCTGAGAAGAATGTCTGGTTTACTCTGTGATGAGAAAAAAGTGGGACAGGGTCAGTGGGAACATGCACATCATAACTGGTCACCTAACGGCTAAAAAAAAATAATGCAGGAGATTGGTTGGATTCTTCCAGGAATAAGCAGGTGTACAGGTGTGTTGTAATAAAGTGGTTAGTGAGCATACATCATCACCTTGTAAAAGCACAAAAATAATTTCCTCTTACCTAAATAATAACCTGGAGCCAGGACATAAGCAGAAAAAGCAAAGTCTTGTTGGATATGTTTTTCTAACACAATGAATCTCTTGCATTGATCAAGTACACTTTTAACAAAGAAAAGGCTTTCCTAGTATTTTAGTGCACAATAAACATTTTCAACTGTTTTATCGCCATTTACAGTTTTGAAAATAAATTGATGAATTGTACTAACTAGCAAGGCTTGATTTTAGATATTAGGCTAATTAGTCTTGTAATATATGATGAAGTAGTAAGGTTTGGTTAGACATATCTGAATAACTCGCATTTGAGTTTTGAGCTAAATAATAAACAAATTACAGTGAAAGCAGATTGACTAAGCCTTGTTTGTAACAATATTCTTGTAAGGATCATCTAAAATTGAGAGAAAATAATTTTCTTGCCTGGTGCATTGTTTTACAGAAAATAACATGTTCTTGCAGTGCATGTATCCAGTTCATTAATTGTAAAAAAAAAAAAAAAAAAGATTAACATCACTTTTTTATATCTCACTTCAGTTTATTTGTTTCAAACAAGCAGTACAGTCAAATTCAGTGTAATATATCACATATTGTTTGCTTTATTATTTTCAGAAATGTACTGCAGTCTGACTGTGTCATTCCAAGGTGCATTGCTTTGGGCACTGTGCTATCTTATTACATCCCACTGCATATTGGTTGGAACATTTTAATGAAAAAATTTGCTCCTATAACCTTGTTTGGAACCAGTTTCCAACCTGAAATATGCCTCATCCCATAAACTTGTGTTTCCTCAGCACCATTTTTTTTTGGCTGTCACACTCTGCAAATAATGATCCCACTTCTCTCATGGGAATTGCTCTATATCTTCACTTTCTATTTCTTGTTTTTTTTTTTTTTTATCATTGCCTTTTCTGGAGTTTTTTCAGAACACTCTTCTAGGCAGCAATGGCCCTCGATGGAAAATATAAAACACTTTTATGAGATCTCGTTTCTTCTCATTTAAATAAAGTTGCTTATTTAAAAATGTTGTTGGCTCCTACCTTGTTTCCACTGTTTGTACTTTATACTATCTCCATTTTGCCGTATGGCTTGAGACGCTCGACTATGTTTAGCCACGGTGTGCGGAGCAGAAACACGCTAAATTAAGTTTCCAAATTGTTAGTCACAATGCTGACTGTTCCATCATTTATACTCTTCAGAGTCTGTTTGCTTCCCAGTGAGCAATAAGTAAGCGAGCGAGAGGATAATGAATTTTGAATGGAAGCGGAAGTGGGTCATACTGAAGGCCTTTGTTCACAGATGGTGCACTGCTGAGTTGCTGATAAGCTAGCTGTGAACTTAGTTTTAAATATCAGATGGTTGAGATATAATGAAGGGTAATTCTGCTCCTTCAGATAAGAAACGTAGGTGCTTTCTCGTGCTGTAAGATTGATTTGTCAAAGGAGACACACACACAAAAAAAAACAACCTGACATTCTAACCTTTTACATGTAAGAATCACAGTCACTTCAAAACAAGATAGCAAGGGATTGTTTGTCATTGTAGAAATCTGTATGAAAATATATAGTTTCAGTTTCTCTTTAATTCAACCACAGTGCACAACAAACATGTTTCTCATTTGGTAGTACATTTGAAGGTTAGTAAGATTGCTTAGAATTTACATTGCCTGTCAGAAATTTGGAAATACCTAGTCTTTTTTTATTTTCTCAGGGGACACATTGTTACTTTTCTTATTTGCAACAAACTAGGTAATTTAATGGTGTTTAAAATAATTTAATGTGTTTACTTTGACCAAACAAATTGATAAATGTACAAATAATTTTTTTTTTTTTTTTTTTTTTATTGAAAGTCTTACCTTAGCATGAATAAAAGCCTTACACAGTCTGGGAACTTAGACAGTTAGTGCTTCCAAACATTCAGCTGAAATACTTTGCCATGCCACTTAAACAAACTTGCCAAAGGTGTTCTTCACTAGATGAAGATTTCTTTCAAACCGTGTGATACAGTTCATCCCAGAGCAGTTTAATAGGATTAAGGTGCAGTGATAGGGTGCCATTCCGTTATAGATAACATTCCAGCTGACTGTTTAGTCCCTCAGTAACTCTTATAACTCTTGCATGTATGCTGAAGTTACAGTCTTGTTGTATGATGAATGTATGGTTGTTGGTTCCAATTTGCTGCAGTCCAGACAGAATTGCAATACTATTGATGTATGGAATTGTAGACATGTTGGTTCAGTATTCCTTTCACCTGGAATAAGTCTTTAATCTTTCCTGCTCCAAAAACAACCCCAAAGCATTATGCTTCCACCTCCATGTTTGACTGTGGGTGTGAGGCAGTCAATAGGTACTATAATATTCTGTTACTAAACCAGGCAGTATAAGTTGGTTAGTCTTGTGGTGACACTAAAGCACATCATTTCCCTTTTTTCTGCCTGATTTGTTGGCTTCTCTCAAACATAAAAAAGCATCAGGAACACACATATTGTGAGCTAATTTGCATAGTCAAAGTCTGAAACCAAATAAATATTCAAAACAAAAATTGCCAAAAACATGACAATCAAATCTAGCAAATGAACTCTCATTAGTGGTGCATAGTTATTTTTGTCCCAATTGTGAAAAAAATAATCATTCCCTACTGTCCAATTCCAATTTTAGCCTAGTCTATCATTGGAATAAAGAAACAACAACAGCTAATACACTATATGGACAAAAGTAATTGAACACGCCTGACTTTTCCAGCCATACTGTATGTGATTCTTTACTACAATGTCAGACAGACAATTATATGGCACGTCTTTTGATGTGGTAGCATTAAACTTTTCCCATCACTCGAAATAGGAGACCAAAATCTTTTCCAACATAACATTGTCTCTGTGAACAAATCAAGCTCTATGTTTATACGGAACGGAGTGGAAGATCTTGAGGGGCCTGCTATAGAGCTCTAAACTCAACCCTATTGAACCACTTTTGGGATGAATTGGAATGCTGAGTGCACTACCTTAATGTGAAATGAGATGTTCAAAAAGCACATACGAATCTTGTAGTCGGGTGTCCACAAACTTTAGTCCACTTAGTGTTTCTCATCTACATCAATGCAGCTTTTTACAGTATGTCAACAAGTATCACTTTTATTTACATTTAACAGATGCATTTCATTCAAAATTAATTTGGCAAGAGACTAAACTGTCACTAACTTCCAGCAGTAAATGAAAAAGGGGTGGAAGTCAGACCTTGGAACCCATGAATGCTACAAACCAGTGGTGGGCCGTGCATTTGGTACCTTTGGGCCTTTAGTGGGGACTTAATCCACCTCTACCACCACTATCACATTGCAAATATAGAAACCATCGATACTATACAAAAACACAATATAACAACACGTGGCATTACAGAGAGCAAGGCATTTCACATATAGAGGGTGAATACCATTTTACTAAAGCAAAAAACCCAGTTAAGACAACTCCAAACCTCTACACTACCACTGCAACTGTGCCACCTACATCATCTGGAGCAGTTCAGAATACAATATTTGTCTAATAACTAGACAAAAACATAAAAAATGTAATAAAATCTGCCCTACTTAACAGAGATGCATACTCATAATTTGACCCACTCCTCAGAGGCTGTAATCCAGTGGTACCGCTCATATTCACTGGTCTGGAAGTGGCGACAAACCCTTTCCCAGGCTGAGACAAGCTAGCTAGCTTCGGGGGTGGCCGACCTCTCCTGAAGATGTATTTTGAAGTATGTCTGAGACCAAATAAATGTATCTTTCTCCGTTAGCATAAAAAAAAGTCTAACTCAGATGTATTAATGTCTGCAGATCGCTACAAACGTGTTGTACCAGTCGAACTTGGCTGTAACAGTTTTCCTCTGACCAACCATTTAGAGGATGGAAAAATGCTGACACTATTCTGGGCCAGCTAGCTGGCTCTGTAAGGTGAATTTGAAATCTGATTGGTTAAACAAACAGACCACTTACTTACAGACCATATTATTCTCTATGGTAGAGGCTGAAATCTGATTGGATAAAAAAATCTAACATCCACATGCACATACTGGAAGAAGTGCAGCCAAGCGAAACACTACGAAATGAAGAGAATAAACTATTGTGAATAAATTAATACAATTTCAGGGAACAAATTTTAGAATTTAGGTTGTAAATGTAGGTCAGTGCTTCTGATAGTGTTTAGGCCAGCAGAGAAGGCTTTGCTGGCCCTGTCCGTTCTTTCTTTCTTTCTTTCTTTCTTTCTTTCTTTCTTTCTTTCTTTCTTTCTTTCTTTCTTTCTTTCTTTCTTTCTATCTATCTATCTATCTATCTATCTATCTATCTATCTATCTATCTATCTATCTATAATATATATATATATACATATATAAATACAAATAATAGTTAAATACAGTTTCTCAGTAGAACTACTGTGTTCAACCCTACTTGTATTTCTTCCATGTCTAAACCAGCTATCCATTCAATCCCACAGATCCTCTAAATTTACAGTTTTCTTCAATTCTTTCCGAAGGTACATGCTGATATTGTCTTATAATATTTCGATACATAGTGGTCCTCAAGTGTTCAATGCAGTAAAAGGCCAGAAAAGACCAGAAATAGAAGGTAAACATAGACGTCTATAAAAAAATGTAAAACTCATTCCAAGTACTAGACCAAACAAGAAACCAGTGCGGGGTGGGGAACTTATATTTAGTTAATTTACTTCACCAGGGTATCAGAAAATATTATTTTTTTGCACTGCAAAGGAGGTGTTATTGTAGAAAGGTCTAACAATGCACACCTGAGCCATTTTTCTCTCTGATGTTAAGTGAGGAGGCCAAAAGGGAAGTCAATCAATCACAAATGTGTTCAGGACACATTTGAGTTGGGGACAGTGTTTTGTGGAGGCGATATCTTCATGGGGCTTGATTTGTGCATATTGAGAGATTTGGGCTTCTTTATCCCAGTCATAGGAAACTAATGATACAACATACAAAGACATTCAATACAATTGATTGCAGTTCTGGAAAGCACATAAAATGAATAACAGTAGGTAACTGTTCATTATGTAGATAGTATATGTTTGTGTAGAAAATCTATTGTCTAACCCTAACCCTTTAAACAATGCACTACATAGTATATGATTGTGTCTATTGTGTAAAAAACCCTTCAAACAATGCAGTCCAAATGTCATTGCATGTTGCAAATTGTTTTTTAGAAACCTGGAACTTATTGGGGGGAATTTGCATAACCAGCCTTAAACTTTCAATCAGTTCAACTACACATCTAAACAATCTTAACAAACTAACAAATTAAATAGAAAAAAAAGTCCAGAATGGACCTGTGTACAAACCTTTCCATTATACAATCTCTTTTGCGTAGTTGTTTCCTTTATTGTTGTTTTTTTTCTTGCTCTCCCTCTGTACGTATGCTTCTTGCATTCTCTTTCTCCCATGACTTCAATTAGCTTCAGGTAGATTTTTCTGTCACTGCCTTTCTTTCTTGTTGAAGCAAAAGAGACCTCATACAAGAAGTATTTCTCTTTTTGCTGACCCTTTTCACACAGATTCAGAATCAGTTTCACAAGACAAAATGTCCAAATCTGATTGTTGGAGAAAATCACATGACTGAGATCAGTAGGAAACAAAGCTGCTTTAATGAGTGAGTGGAGTTCCAGTCCACTTGGTCTGCTGTGTTGGCTATTAAAGTAGCTACCCATTTCTTACCCATATGATAAATTTAAAAACGTTGCTGCAGACATCGAGTGTAAAATAGTGCTGTTGTTATTACGAGACAAATCAGACGCAAAGGTGGCAGCTTGTTTAATAACGCAGAGGTGGTTGTGCAATGAGCATAATAAGTATATTTTTTGCTTTACTTCATTATTAAAAATCGCCTACTGCACCTTAAAAAAACACGTTTTCTGTTCAAATGGTTAAAATGATGCCTTGCATATGGTGCACGGACACCACAATTTCATGACTGACTTGATGTCTACACATAATCGGTACACACTGGGTGAATTTTAGTAGTATTAACTTTAAATAAATCACTGCACAAATACATGGACTCGTGAGAAACAATTTATGACAAAGTCTGATTTCATTTTGCGTTACAGAACCGGATGAAAGTAAGTTTTGCTCTCATTCTTCTCAGTTTCCTAACTGAGCACTTGTTCACAAATGAGATATAAAGTATATTATTAGAGTGGTAAGGACTGGCCCTTGACAATCAGCCATTTTTACCGAAAGAGAACTTTTGCAATCAGCGTGAAACCAAAGAGAGAGAAAAAGCAATGAAATATATTATTTGTCTTTTGTATTATTGGAGACAAAATTTTACACCAAGTCTAACATATTGTCTGAATACAATACAAAAATATATATTCTCTAAAATTATTTAAAAACATATAAAATATGAAAATGCAGGTACCTCTAAGGCTATATATATATGGGGTGGTATTAAAAAGTTTGCTCTGGTTACAAGTACTTTATTTATCTACGTTAACACACTATCACCTTCAAAATAGTTCCTTTGCACAGCAATACAATGCTCACTTCTGCAGTATGTCCAGGAAGTCTTCTTTCCGAAGCGTATCAAGCACCTTCTGCACATCGCACTGGATCTCCACAATGATGTCAAAACAGCAACCTTTGAGCTGGATCTTCATCTTCAGGAAGAGTGTGAAATCTATAGGAGCAAAATCTGGTGAGTACAGTTGGTGCAGAAGTGAGATCATGTGGATAGTTCTCTGATGATCATCATGCACAAGTTGTCGGTTTCGACAGTTTTTGGTGATTGAGCTCGTGTAAGGTCTTCCTGATCTCTTGTCATCTTCCAATAAACTTCTTCCGCTTTTGAAGTGTGCATGCCACTTAAAACAACTCAAACGACTCATTGCAGCATCGCCGTATGTTAAATGCATGTCATATCAAATGTCTCTGTTGCACATTTGCCCAGTTTCACATATGATTTCACGTTTTATTTTTGTTCGAACTTGCTGTCCATGATGAAATTGCAGATGTGGTAACCATCAGTTTTGAAAATTTTTTATACCACCTTGTATATGCATTGTACAGCATAAACAGTAAGTTAGCATAATTTCAGTTACTTAGTAAAGGAAGCAGTGTAACTGTTAGTTTTCATTAAGGAGATTATTGTTTTATTATTAAAGAAGTCTCCAAAGTCAGTTCTTTATTACATCGTTATGTTGATACATTTAACATGACAGAGATGTTGAATTATAATCAGCAAAAAGAAGTAACTTAGATGTGCCATAACAATTAATGTAGCAATAACTGGTTAAAAACCATGGTGATAGTTTTACTAGACAAATTGTAGAGGTATAAAAGGAAAGAAATATGCTGTTAGTAGAAAATATTATTATTAATAATAATAATCATAATCATAATAATATTATTTTCTGACATTTTTAATACATTAAAAACAAGAAGGATCAATATAGAAAACCTCCTGCCTTTGACAACACCGTCTCCTGGGTCCTGTACTTGGCTACACTGGAATATCCACTCATTAAAGGTGATGATCTTGTCTGCATTATCGTAAAAAAAAAGGCTGAGCTGTCCAATTAAATTGGTTGTGGTAAAGATAGAGGAATGGAGAGAGAGAGAGAGAGAGAGAGAGAGAGAGAGAATGAAGAGAGAGAGAGAGAGAGAGAGAGAGAGAGAGAGGTGTGAAAGAGAGCCAAGAGATATCTGTCCTTGGACAGTGATCAAGAGGAAGAGAGGAGGAGACAACAGGCACCTGCTACTGGGGTTTTAAACACTCACACACTTACACACACACACACACACACACACACACACACACACACACACACACACACACACACACACACTTATTCACTAACAAGCAAGCCAGCAGCATACGTCCCTGTAAAACTAGCTCCCATAAGGGCTAGTCTTATCGAGAAGCACAATCGATCGACAGATCCAGAGCTGGAAACTGCACTCGATTCGAGAGAATTAACACCATCTGGCCACACGTACACAATGCATTACTAGCCCTAAACACCAAGTTGTCATGTCCTTCCAAGGTAGCAGAAACGGCTGTAGATAAGCTACTGTGTGGAATAGAACAATGAGTATTAAACAGATATTATTGTATATAAAATAATACAAACATCAATAGTAGCTATACCAACTGATATGCACTTTATTAATATGATCTGTATTAATATTTTTTCCTTACATTTATTCATCTTTTCATCTATCCATCCATCTACTATTTGTGCTTCTTATCCGACACAATGTCACAGTTACGCCAGGAGCCTATTCCAGGGAACTTAGGGCACAAGGCAGGGAACACCTTGGCTGAGCAAACAATTGCAGAGCACAATTGGATAATGTCAATCAATGTAAATGTGCAAATCTTGAAATTGCCAATCAATGCAGTAGACATATGTTTGGACTGGGGGAGGAAACCACAGTATCCAGAGGAATCCCCCAAAGTAGATAGGTAGGTGGGTAGGTAAGTAGGTAGGTAGATATATAGATACATAGCCTTTAGATAATCTTTAGACACACTGTGACATCAAAGTATGCTACAACAACAGCAATATATTGTTATAATGAACCTGTTATAATGATAACTGGTGTTTGCATGCATTGTTTATTATTCATACCGCTCATAATACCAGACATTGTCTATGATCATAAATTCTTCTACATCATTCCAAAGAACATTTTCATGACTCTTTGGTCAGACGTTTCACTTTTTTCTTTCTTTTTAAAGGCACTATGTCTCCTACTGTGGTGAGTGCTTCCAGCTACAGACCTTTGCCTCTGAGAGAAAAAACAGCAGCAAAACGAGCCTTGATTATTATGTTCCATTTTTCTCCATTTTGACTCACTTCAGATCATTGTCAAACTTTTTTTTTTCTCTCAAAGCAGTGGCACTTCAAGAGAGTGCTAAATGTTTCTGTCACTTCTGTCAGTACTTGGGATCAAAAGACTACTGAAGACTAGAAGACTAGGGGTGGGAGTACGGCTAGTGATTATATATATATATATATATATATATATATATATATATATATATATATATATATATATATATATTTTTTTTTTTTTGTGTGTGTGTGTGTGTGTATATGTGATTCTCCATTGACTGCTGACTTTAGGTAATCAGAGAAAAACAGGAATAATGGAAAACGCATGTGCAGTGTGTGTGAGCAAACGCATAAGCTATTAGGACAGAAAATAAGGCAAACACATTACCTGCTGAGCGAGAGTTCAAAGAGTGAGAGGAAAGTGGGGAATGGAAGATTCTGGAGGGTCAATGATTTCATCTAATGGCTTCTGTAGATTTAGACTGTTTTATTTTATGTTAGCTCTGCTGATCTGCTTTAATGAAAATCCAATATGATCTGTACTGATATAATTTGGTGGTGGTGGGGGGGAGGTTGGTGCACAAAAGAATCAATTTACTGATTGTTTCCTAAATAATAGTGTTTTCTTGAAGTGCTATCTTAACTTTTTAGAAGGTTTTAAGGAAGTGTGTTTGCAATCTTTTGTACAATGTATGTGATGTATGTGGCTTAGATGTGGGTCCTGAAGTGGTAAATGTTAACCAGCGTTTAGGTTTTAAACCATGCTTTTAAGTTTTTGCTCCTTTTATTATATACACAACTGCTATTGCTGTGACTAATAATCCACATATTGATATTTGTTTTAAAAGTAACAGTAGGTGATGAGTAATTTGCTGACACTGTTAACACATTTATTAGATTAGATTATATACATTACATTAAATTCAACTTTATTGATTGATAATTTCATCTATTAAAGGCAGTTATACATCATCTTACCAGAACTGCAAATAAATATACCTATAATTAGACAGTAATGTACAAAGAGGCAAAGTTAAGAATAAGAAAATGACAAATTTCTTGAGATGATAGAATGCAAACAGGATAAACATATTGTTGTTGTAATGTCACAGACAAAACAACATGCCGTTGATGACCGCTAAGGTGTGTGCGCTACTAAATTCTAGAGACTCTGCCTTTAGGACAGGGGACAAGACGGCTTTAAGAACAGAAATGGCCAAACTGTCAGGACAGAGGAGACACAGTGCATGTGGCAGGGCATTCGGACGATCACAAACTACAAGACAACTTCACCCACCCTCTCACCCAGATGCGCTGAACGACTTCTATGGATGGTTTGAGGTGCAGAACAACATGGTGGCAAGGAAGACCACCCCTCCTCCTAGCGTCCAGGTGCGCTGTTTATTCACAGCTGAAGTGAGGAAAACTCTATGCAGAGTTAACCCATGGAAGTCTGTTGGACCAGACAACATTCCTGGCAAAGTGTTTAGAGAATTTGTAGAACATCTAGAAGATGTTCTCTGACATCTTTAACATCTCCCTGAGCAGTACAGTTGTTCCTACACTGGGAACACTGGGAGCATTGAAATGTTGCGTGAGGAGACAATTTTGAAGGTGTCAGTGTGTAAACGTAGATAACGAAGAAAAGTATTTTTAAAGCTAGTTTCAAAACGTTTTGATACCACCGCATATAACCTGCAACAGACTCAAATATTTCTGAACTAAATATTGCTATTTCATTGCATTTCTATTAATGTGCTTATCTGTAATGCAACACTAAACACAATTCCTCACATTATGAAACTGTCATCAAGGCTTCCATGACTGTTTTTGCACTGAATTACTGCTATGAGACGCACACAACAGAGAGGAAACTGATAGACAAGGTAAAACAGAGTTTTCATTCATTTTCTTTGTTCTAATTTCTAGGTTTTTTTTCATCAGGACAAAAAATAAGTGAAAATAAAATTTATATTTTAGTTCTCAGGCTATATTCTTAGTTGAGTTGTTGAGTCAAGTCAATAGCTTGATTTGAGTCACTAACTTAAATTTCTCTTACACTTGTGACATGACCCATTGCACTCCAAAAACATCAGTATATTTCACTTTGTTTGCCCTTAACTCTTAATCTAATGACTAATGATTAATCTCAGATGTGGATGGTGTAAGAATATACACTTTTTTCTCTTTGCCTGGTTTCAAGACACAAATCACTTAGAGAGAGAGAGAGAGAGAGAGAGTGTGTGTGTGTGTGTGTGTGTGTGTGTGTGTGTGTGTGTGTGTGTGTGTGTGTGTGTGTGTGTGTGTGTGTGTGTGTGTGTGTGTGTGTGTGTGTGTGTGTGTGTGTGTGTGTGTGTGTGATAGACAGAATAAAAATCACTCCTGGAGGTGTATTATATAGGATAGGACGAATCGGGGGAATAATTGCACCACTGGTGGTAATGAAAGATGATGAAAGATTGTTATTTCGGATTGGATTTGATTCTACTAGCAATTGTTATTTTTTTACAATTCAATAGCATTTTTTTGCAATAAAAACAAAAATGACTTATCCTTATGATTCATTTGAATCCTTTTGTTCATAATGAATAATTACTTTCAGTCTGCTATTTTTTCATGTGTCCATAAAAATGGTGATTGGCATGTTTCCATTAATATTGTCATGTAGACATAAACTTTCCTGCCAGTATTTTTTTCCCTCACTACTATTGCAGGTGTCAAAATTTTGTTTTAGGTATATGGAAAATGTAAGTGGTGATTAGTGGTGTTTTAGTTACTTACAATGAGCATCATTTTTAAATTATGATTCACAAACCTGGCTTTAAGCCTGACTGTTGACTATAGATAGGAGCAAAGGCTAGAGAAACACTTCAGTTCAAATTTAAATATAGCCCAAAAGCCTACACATTATATTAGCATATATCTGAATGTAACCTACAGGTGCACGCTCATAGGAGCTTCTGGGTTTGAATATTTTGGCCCACATGCTTCACAGTCTGCCCTTTAACATCGATGGACTCTCTAGGCATTTTTTTGTCAGGCCCTCAGCTGTAATCACTATTTTCCTCAAAGTGTAGGGGCAGATATTCAGTCCTCTGTGAAAGTGTGATAATGTTGGGTCAAAGTATTCCTCTCTTTTCTTTTTCATTCTATCGGGTGATAGGAGCAATGATGATAAGGAGTGATGAAAATTCTAGCTATCACAGCTGCTTGATGCATACAGTGTGTGGCGCAAAAGCTATGAATCTGATCCACTACAGCCGCAAAATAATGAAATAGAGATGCACCTGATAAAAAGTGGTCAAGATGTCAGAGTTGCTTTTCTATTTTAAGTATAAAAATATTATTGAGATATCATTACATCAAGGGCGAAGTGTGTTGGTGACAGGGTGGTGTGGAAGAAAGCTGTACATTGTAGATTAAGTAAAAAAGACGAAGGACAAGGCTTTTGCTTGATCCCTGCTTTTTCTCAGGGGTCAACCAAAAAAAATATTGTGGTTGCAAGCATTTAATTCCATTCTATTAAAATCAGTCTGATTCATTTGTTTTATTCTTTGTTTCTATTCTCAAAGGGATTTCATCTGTTCCTTTCCTGTACCTCCACTAAACATTTTGCTGCATCTCCGGTTCAATAGGGTTTCTGGAATTTGCACTAATTTAAATGCAAATTTCTTCTTCCTTTTAATACAAGCCATGTTTCACCTATTGTCTGTACATGAGCTTTAACAGTATTCAAGACCACTATGCTCAAAAAACAACATTATACTAAATAATAACAATTATAATAATAATAATTATTATTATTATATTAATTATTAATTAAATAAATATATAAATACAGAATTTTTCAATTTTCCTATCTCAAATTATTTAAGTTTTTTTATATTAAGACTGTGAGGGTTTTGGTTCTCATTGGTAAATTTGTTTCATATTTACATTTATTTATTTCGTAGATGTTATCACTTTATTTAGTCATTTGGGATAATGATGTACATGGACCTTGATTTAGGGCCAATAGTACTATCTTGTTGGAACTAGAATTTGAAAGGATGGAATGAGGGCAGGAAAAAAGAAGGAAGGAAGGAAGGAAGAAAAGAAAAAAAAAGAAAGAAAGAAAGAAAGAAAGAAAGAAAGAAAGAAAGAAAGAAAGAAAGAAAGAAAGAAAGAAAGAAATGGATCTGGATGTCTGTTTACAACTAAGGAGCCCAAACATTTCTTATCGATTGGTCGTGTTTCTTTTTTTTTTGGTTTCAAAATGGAATCATAATTTGCTCAACGTTATATATGGATGTGAAATTTAATTATAGCACCCTCTGGTGATAGAGTTCGAGTTATTACCAAAGTGCCAAAGAATTGTTATATACAGCCTCACCTCCTGCTGGGTCTCATTGCCAGACACATTGCTAAATTGTAATGAATATAAAAAGGTGTATGTGAGTCCAGGTTTAAGTTGGATGATGACTGGACACACACACACAAAATTTAAGATGCCAAAATCATAATATGCTTACACTCAATTATCCACATATTTAAATGGATTGATAATGTAAAGGATAATAATTTTAAGTCAATATGTTAAAATGTTGCAATCATTCTAGCCTTTGCTTCAATTATTTTTTTCACCTAATGGTGTAATGACAGCACTTGTCAGGGGCCATAATTGTGGGGACTAAATCATGGACCAATATTGAATTGGTTTTTTTTTTGTATTTGTCACCAAATACATTGCTAAAAAATGGCCTCACTTCCTGTTTGCTCTCTTTTTATCCAATTATAATGGCTATTCATTTCTTTAATAAATCCTTTCATAACCTTTGTGTAAATAAAAGGTTTAAATAGCGAAAAAAAAAAAATACAATGGTGAAAAAATCTTTAGGACTAAATTAGTGTGCCAAATAGTCTGCCTATGTCTCAATTTATATTTTGCAGGAAGTAATAATCACCTCATGTATCAATTGCATTCATTTGTAGTTTTAGATGATTGCAGCTTTGAATAAAACAAATATTTTTAAAAAACTGTGTTGAAACAAAGCAACAAACTCATTTTAGCTAGCAGCATCTAATGGTCCAATATGCTATTAGTTGTCAATAGGCCGGATTCTGTAATTCATGTTATCCCACCCGTGTGTTTGGCGAGAACGTCTTCCAGAGCGTTATTGAAGCTGATCTCTTCTAATTTGCATATAGATAAGGCTTTTACTTTAATGCATTTAAATGCTGGCTCACGCAATGTCGATCAGTGCAGTAACTGTGAATCTGGGTTGAGTTCACAGAAGTGCATGATGTGCCAATTAGAATCGGTTGTGCTGAGCAGGTCGACAACATGACATGGAACAGGGTAATTAAATAGGCCTACTGCCAATATCTTGCAATTTCACAGAACTCAATTAAAGACACTTAAAGACATGATATTGTAACAGAAATAAACTTTTAGCCCTAAAATACACTGTCGAGTGCACATGCTAGCAATATGATACTTACATTGACGACTGCATTCCAAAAGACGTGCATTTAACGTATTATTTGAAGCCTGGGCTTACGGTAAGGAATACTTAATTTGAATAAAAATAATAAATATAAAATAAAGCAAAGTGAATATAAAGTAGAGGTTGAAGAAGAATATTACTACTTAGAGCACATCCATCAACCAGGCTTGGCTCACCTCTGACAGCAAAGAGTTTGATGTTAGATATAGCATATGAAGAGAACATACATATTAAACAAGGATGTCTTAAAAGCATAGTAAATTATATGATGGTTAGATATGCCTATCAGGAAAGACAATAGCTAACACAAGGCATGCAAAAGAGCATGTTTTAAAAAGGGGGCAAATATTAAACAAACATTTAAAAGTTCAGGTGACAAGCAAACAGGAATGAGATAGGTAAAATTTGTCACAGTACACTTCGATGAGTTTGAAAGCTTGAATCTGTTTTATTTGTCTGAAGAAGCGGACTGAAAAAAAAATTGACATCGAGACAAACTGTCACTGGTGGACAGATAGATAACAAATGTTGATACAAGTAGTTATTAGATTGATAAAAAGATAAATATGTGGCACTGATTGAGAGATAATGAAGTGAGATTTAGTATTTGATACATTGATAGACAGAGGAATAAAGAAGATGCTTTAAGCCTTGTTTTAACAGTTAGATTTTCAATCATGAACATATCAAACCAGGCTCAATTTAAGACTCTAGTGTTTTTGTTTTGGTTTTTTGATTATAGGAAAACTGTAAGTCCTATCAGTTAAAGCCTGATAGGTGAGTCAGATCAGACTGAAATACAGTACTGAGTTTGTTGGAAGTAACATTACAAAACAGTACAACATTTATAATTGACATTCATTGGGAAATTCTGACACCTTCCATAGGAAGAAAAGCGAAATTCTTATTAGTTAAATAAATAAGAAAACACTAAGTAATGGCAAGTTGGTATGTAGCTTGAAAGCACTAGGAGCAGTTTCATAATAATAATAATAAAAAATTTTAATTGAAGAAAATATAATACACAATAAAAAGCCTTGAATTTAAAATTCGATGAGCTGGGCACAATGTTTAGTGCAGTCTTGTCTATTTAATGCATGTGTTTTATACTGCAGTAGACTGAAGCCTACTGTAGCCTGGTAGCCTGGTACGCTGCAGCTGGGAAGTAAAATTAAATGCAAAAGTGTTGTGTTGAAGAACAGAATTCATAAAATTATAAAATATATATAATAATAGTGGTGTAACGGTAAACAAAATTCACAGTTTGGTAGATACCTCAGTTTTTAAGACAAATCATGTCAAATAATATTTTACAAAAATGAAATAGAATCAATCAAATTAATGCAACACTTTTTTATTATATTGATTAAATTGAGTATTCAATTAAATTAGTTAGCTGCTAGCCAATTCCTAACGCTATCGCTGTAGATTCTCTAGCATTTCCAAGCATGTGCAAAACAAATCTTATTTCTGTTACAGACTCTTGAAGCCACATTGACACTGCACTAACTCTAGGTTTGCGAGCGCAAGTGCATTTATTACATTTTAATAATAATTTAGAAAGCGCAAAGGCTAACAGCTTACAAACAGCTTGTAGTCTGCCACTTAATACGTTCTTGAAGGAACTCAGACTATGTTCCACACGTAAAAAGGATTAGGATTAGAACCAAAAGCCCTGTACTAAAATAAATAAATATATATATATATATATATATATATATATATATATAGATAGATAGATAGATAGATAGATAGATAGATGATAGATAGATAGATAGATAGATAGATAGATAGATAGATAGATAGATAGATAGATAGATAGATAGATAGATAGATAGATAGATAGATAGATAGAAAGAAAGAAAGAACGGACAGGGCCAGAAAAGCCTTCTCTGCTGGCCTAAACACTATCAGAAGCACTGACCTACATTTACAACCTAAATTCTGAAATTTGTTCCCTGAAATTGTATGAATTTATTCACAATAGTTTATTCTCTTCATTTTGATAGCTAGAGATCAGTTAGCTATTATGATAATTGCAATTATATTTAAAGACCCATGTGAAGTGCTGTGAAAATTAATAAATTTCTTTAGAAAGTAATCAAACAAAATGCAAATCCATGATGAAATAATAGTAGTCAACTGAACTGTTCAGTTTTCATCAGAATATGAAGCAGGAGAGCATAGAGAGATAAGAGCGGAGATAAGACACGAAAGCCAGGGCTCAGGTGAGAGAGTACAGATAACAGAGGATGAAGGATATTTATTAGGATTAGGTCTGTTCTTGATGTTGGCAAAAGTAATGTCTTGAATATAAATGACTTTTCTATCACTAATATCAGATCTGGATAGAGAACGTCCATAATATTAGAACAGATGAATATTCAGAAATAGTGATATGTGTCTTCCAGATGTGCCTACTTTTTAAACACAGCCCAAATATCATTCTAATACTTACACAAACTTTCACGTATTTCCAGGGGAAATTGTAAAAGTGACTAACATAGTGCCATGGTTAGTCTAATGATTATATATGCACACACTTACTACCCATTTTAATCTGAACATCTACTCATCCATGCATCCCAACCAGTCAATCATGTGCCAACTGCAAAATGCAAAAAATCATGCAGATACAGGTAATTTTTAGTCAGTGTTTATTTCAAACACAAGAAGGTAGAAAAAATGTGATCTTGGCATCACTTTGACTTACTATGGTAAGGGCCAAGGCAAGCTTTAAAATGATTGTCTCCTTGAATCATGAAAGTCTACTAATGGTGAAAAACTAAGCATCATTTATGAGGGCCAAAGCATTGTTGATGAGAGACATCAGCTGAGAGTGGCCAAACTGGTGTAAGATGACAAGAATGCTTTAGTAACCACAATAATCACTCTTTACAATTGTGGTGAGCAGAAATGCATCTCAGAAATGTACAACACAAACCTTGAAGTGAATGTTCTTACAAAGTCGAAAATCACATAAGGTTCTGCTCCTGTCAATCAAGAACCAGAAGCTATTGTATGCACTGTTATGTTTTTATTTCTTACTTAACTAACACAGTTTGCAAGCCTTATACCGCTTGTTCATCTAGGTTGTGTAACTCGCTTAGTTTTGTAAGTTTCTGTTCATCTTTCAGAAAGAAGACACATCGTTAGAAACAATGGGGTTTTACTTTAGAGTGTAGAAAGACACAGGGGACTTCAGTTTGTCAGCTGCAGAAGAGAAATGAATAACACTCAGAAGACAGAAATAGATAGAAATTTATATATTCATGGGGTGCTGAGAATATATTTTCACACCTAATAGATGAAGTATAATAAGTAATGCTCAATTGTATTGTTAAATGTTTACTGACTACATATAATAGAAATAAAGAAAGTAAATTGCTATGTTAGATCAACCCCAAGCAGCAAGACAACAAAAACAAACAAAAAAGCTCATACTGTCAAATAAGTTCGGCAAAACTAAACTAAACATTAAAAGGGGCACATTGATTGTTAGTATTTGGCAAATAATTGTATATCCAGGAGTTCATGACAGGGTGAAAAAATAGATATTGGATTTATTTTAGTCAGGAAGTATACAGGGGAGGGGTGTCACTTAAAAATAATAAAGATCACATCCATTGAAAATTATTTAAAAGGTTAACAGTAATTTACCACTGTCTATTTTCTGATATGAGTTTTATCATAATCATATGCCATGTAAAAAACCTTTAAAAGTTTTCCCTTGTGTGTTTTGAAATGCCAGGGTGTCATTTTATTTTCTCACTTCTTTTTTTTTTTTTCAGCAGAAATATTTGAATAAAAATGTAATAAAGAATTATTGGGTTCCTGTTGTAAGGGAGATTACAATGCTTCATACTGTGTTAACGTTGAAATTACTACAAAAGCCAAAAGTCAGCCATATTTTTATGTGGCAATTGGAATATTTTTGAATGACATGGCATTAATATTAGCATAAATACATAGTATGTTCTGTCTTTAAAAACATACATTACACAAATTAACTGCACTTTCTACACTTTCTTGGTTTTTACTGTTTGTACTTTTTTTTTCAGGAGCAATAATGTACAGTATCTTCTTGGACTACTGCAAGTCCTTGTTCTACTTTATAATATATATTGTCAGCTGCTACCCACAACCTGAATAAACCCTATAATTTTTTTTACCATACTTATTTAGTTATATACTTGGTTAGCTACCGTATTTTTCGGACTATAAGCCTCTACTTTTTTCCCACGTTTTGAACCTCGCAGCTTAAACAACGAAGCGGCTAATTTATGGATTTTTCCTGGGTTTTTCCCGGTTTCACAAACTTTAAGCCAAAAAACTGAACCCCATAACATTCGACCAATGAAATTTCCGAACAGAAACGAAAAAATGCACCTCACCTGTGTTCTGAGCTGCATGGTTTCCACCGGTGGCGCATGACGATGACAAAAGATAAACTGCGGCTGAGGCTTATAGACAGGTG
Source organism: Silurus meridionalis (assembly GCF_014805685.1). NCBI lineage: Eukaryota > Metazoa > Chordata > Actinopteri > Siluriformes > Siluridae > Silurus > Silurus meridionalis. The sequence continues at coordinate 11,344,388 of NC_060907.1, forward strand.
CGGCTTATTTATGTTAAAAATAAAAATATTTGTCAAATTTAGTGAGTGCGTGTTATATAAGGGTGCGCTTTATAGTCCGGAAATTACAGTAGTTATTTACTTTATCTATTTACACATTTACAAACCTACAGGGCATTTAATTAAGACACAGGTGTGCATCAGGACTAAGTTTTACTTTCATGTTATTGCCAGCAAGAGCTCAGATATGTAGCTTGCAGGACAAAGTGCTGTGTGACTTACAGACTTCATAGTTCTCAGGCTTGCACCAATTTCTTTTAGCTGCTATTTTGTTTACATTTTGACAGACATGCAGACATGTTTTAATGAAACGAATTATAATGCAACTGATGCAACTGAGGTTGAGGAACTTTTTGGGTTAAAGCTACTAAACAGGACTTACACTAATAACAGCTTTGTATTCACATAAAAAAGTGGCAATACAAACCTAAAAACTTTCAAAAGCAGGCTGCATTCTTCCTTACCATTTATAGGAGATTAAACTAATGCAAGTGTTGGTGTTTAGATCACACTGTACTTATAGTGATACTGTAAACCCTTCTTGTTTTCCAATTATACAGTAATTAAGGACTGCTGAACTGAAATCTCACTCTCACAATACACATAGGTGGGAATATCATATGATGTCGATTTGATTGCTAAAATGAGTAAAATTCTAATGTTTAACTCTCTATTTTATAATATGTGCAGCTTCATTTCCTTCACAAAGCAATTTCGGTGTTCTGTTGCATTATGCCGTTAAAATAATCGAATTTTAGAAGAACAAAAAGCTTTACTTTCAATTCCACATAGAAATCAATGCCCAATTTTGCATAACAATAATCTGTTTGTAAAGTCCTATAGGTAAAATTACGATAATAGAGTTACTGATTTACATGTACTAAAGACATGTTTTTTCTGCTACTAAAAAGAAGGCTATTATTATATCCTTAAAAAATCTGAACATGTTCATGCTATTAGTGTATTCCTAACAAGTATTGTTAGTATTGTTAGATTGTATTGTTAGAAATTGTTAGATAATTAGTTTATTATTACTGTACATTGTAATGACTTAATAATAAATAATTTACTCTGTTTTATGGTAGTATAGTGGATCGCATTGCTAAGCCAAGCTATGGGGATTGTCTTTTTGGAGTTTTGTGCATGTTCTCTGTGTTTCCAGGATAGGCCATGAATCTACTTATCAGGATACAGTGGCTACTGAAGATAAATTTACTTCTTTACAGTTTAATAATGTGTGGACTGTTTAAAAAAAACCCAAAAGCTGGGTGAATTAAAAAATAAGTACCACATTGTACATTGTACCACAAATACAATCATACTACATGTCACCCATCAGCTGACATAGTAAAGGCATACTTGGAAATAGTTCCTTTAAGTGCTTTCCATATGTTTTTAACCTTGACATAGACATCCTAGCACTCCTTTATACCAGTGTATTAGCTGTGAATCCTTGTAATCTGTGTAGCTTAGGTATAAGGCCCCCACTATTTTTCCAGCCAGTATTCTGAAACCAGAGGTAAAAGATAATCAAACAGTCTATGACCTAGCAGTTGAACTTACCAATGGTATGTCACGAGTGGACGGAGCTTATACATAAAAATGCCTCGCAGTGCAAGCACTAGGGCAATTGAGGCAATTTTCACCCATAACACCGTAAATCAATGAGGACAGATGATGCCGAGGTTCAGTGGCAAAGTGAAGAAATAAATTAAACATGGCTGTGAGCCTTTTAAGGCAGCACTATCCATTTAAAAGGGTTATCACGGTTAGCCGGTTGAGTGAGGGTCATATTTTTTCTAAGCAGGCTAAGGCTGAGATGCTAAAACTCCTTGTATGATGTAATAGAATCAGGTTAAAGGTATAAGCATGCGTTCAGAATGTGAGAATTTAATAATAGAAATGTGCACATTTGTATTCAGGCCTTAAGTGTAACTAAAGAGTAAAATGTACATGTTTGTGCAGGTGTAGTGGAGTTTGAGAGGTCTCTATTAGGGGCAGTTCTGATCCTGAAATTAATTGTGTTATTCCTGTGCAATATCAGTTTAAGCGAGGATGAAATCAGAGCAGGAGGCATTTTTTAAATCTAAGATATTGACCTGTCACAGACAGATGTTTTAATGAAGGAAATTATAACCATGTGCTCAGGCATTGTTTTCTTTAAAGTAAAATGCACATAATTAATAATAAAAACAAAAGGTGCAAAAGACCAAATTAAAAGGTCTTATAGGCTACATTCTACATGCATTCTATGATTTCATGGCCCCGATTACCATTACCATTTACCATATTCCGTTTTTTTGCATAGGTGACTCTCAATGCATATAAAAAATAAAAAATAAATTATTATTCATAATAATCTTAATAATAATAATAATAATAATAATAATAATAATAATAATAATGAAAAATGAAGTTTATAGGACCGTGGTGAGACCTGCGATGTTGTATGGATTAGAGACAGTGGCATTGAGTAAAAGGCAGGAGGCAGAGCTGGAGGTAGCAGAGCTGAAGATGTTAAGGTTTTCGTTGGGAGTGACGAGGATGGACAAGATTAGAAATGAGTTTATTAGAGGGACAGCGCATGTGGGATGTTTTGGTGACAAGGTGAGGGAGGCGAGATTGAGATGGTTTGGACATGTGCAGAGAAGGGACATGAATTATATTGGTAGAAGAATGCTGAAGATGAAGCCACCAGGTAGGAGGAAAAGAGGAAGGCCAAGGAGGAGGTTCATGGATGTGGTGAGGGAAGACATGCAGGTAGTTGGTGTGAAAGAGGCAGATGTAGAGGACAGTGTGGTATGGAGACGGATGATCCGCTGTGGCGACCCTAATGGAAGCAGCCGAAAGAAGAAGAAGAAGAATGATAATGAAAAAATATTTAGTTGTGCTAAATATGTGTATGTTGCTGGATCAAGTGCATATGCTTATATAAGCATAATGTTCTTCTTCTTTCACTGGATCATCTGTCTCCATAACCCTTGTCCTCTACATTTGCCAACGCATCTACCTGCATGTCTACCCTCACCAGATCCATAAACCTCCTCCTTGGTCTTACTCTTTTCCTCCTTCCTGTTGGCTCCATCCTCAGCATTCTCCTACCGATATACCCCATGTCCCTCCTCTGCACATGTCCAAACCATCTCAATCTCACCTTGTCTCTAAAACGTCCTACATGCGCCGCCCCCCTAATAAACTCATTTCTAATTTATTAAGCATAATATATAATAATAATATTGTAGTGGAGACCATAATGTGACATGCAAACCAAACTTGCAGTGATCAATTATGATTAGCTAGTTAGCTGTTATGTAGTGTCATTTGTCTTACTTGGATAACTCATTGAGATGCAAAAGTCACTGAGATAAAAATTGCTTTTACAAGAGTGACCTTGCAAAAAAGGCAGCAAAATACACCACAGTAACTAAAAACCATATAGCTTTCCCTACATTAATATATTTGGAGACTCATGCGAAGTAGCATACAGCTCGTGACAACCAGACCACAACAACTATGAGTATGGATAGCGATTTTCTCATAACTGAGGTGTGAGTTAATAGGCGAGCAGGCAGATGCAAATGCAAGTAGAAAGTAGGTGTTTTATTAATATTATACAAGTATACAAATAAAAACTGAGATCAACAAACAGAGACATACTGCAATACAGTGGTCCACTGAGCAGCAAATAGACTATAATAGGGCAAAGCAAGAATGTGGACATGAAAAGCAAACATGGAACAAAACAGCTTGGCAAATACAGCAAAACTGAACATTACTTTTCCAAGAACAAACATACAAAATACAATATATAGAGAAAATAATCACAGGGGTAAACGGAACAAGCTCCGACTATAGGGACATGTAAAGACAACCAATGAAAGTAATAAAGACAGGACAAACCAAAACAACACATTGCAACATACACATGAAAATCCAAAATTCAGTACATAGTGCAAAGGGCATAAAAGTGCACCAATATGAGCAGCTTCAACCTGGAACCATTTGTTATTGAGGGCTGCTTTTAATTCCCCAAAAATTTAGAACTCTATTTTGCAAATGGCATTTCATTATATAACCAGTGTAGAGATTCGGGCAGTAGTTCTTGTCGAAATACATTGCTTTTTTTGGGAATGCCAGTGGCCACTAGCCAAAAACAGTGAGTGAGTCTCACTTTGATAGCTCTAGTGTTAATGAGTCTATCGGGGTACCACAGGGCTCAACACTAGGTTCCGAAAAGGTTAGACTGCTTCAATTAATTCGGGTATTTAAAAAGGTCACGGCTCCATGTGAAAGGCTAGAGAAATCCACCAGGCACATATAGACCGAGCTGGCTCATTTCTTAAGCATGAGCAAGCCTCATTAAAAGTGGGTCCAGGCATTGTTTAAACATCGGACACTGGTTTTATAGGTCATTAAGGTGTATAGGCCAAATGCAGCACCTAATGATTAAAATTGTTTTCTGAATTAAAGTGTTTTGGACTTATAGGGTTTTAGGGTCAGAGGTCATAGTCCTGTAAACCTTACCTGCAAATAAAGTGCTAATATATTATGATTCAAATCGGTTACCAGTGTCACAACATTTTAATATTTCAACATTAATTATACTGTATAGATAAATGTCTTTATATGCTGTCTGCTTTCTCATTTGGGTACATCAGTTGAATATCCATTCCTAATCAGACCCTTACCTTAGCAGAGCAAGTGTGTCACTGTTTTCCTGCTCTAAATTATGCTCTTTAAATTGGGCACCTTGAGACAGACAGGGCGAGAAGCAAAGATCAAAGGCCAGCACCTCGGATAATTACACCCCAATCCACCGTCTGGCTTTGAAAATGAATCCATCACTTTTCAGAGGATAAGTGCTCAGCCTCAAAGCCCTGCACAGTGACACCAAACCAAACGAATGACAGCACTTTTAGCTAGATGCTTTCAAAAGGCCTTAATGAAAATGAAGCAGTCAATTAATGATGAAAATGCTAATGAGTGGGTCAATTAACCTCTATTCATCTTTTATTAGCGATTTCTTCGTCATCCCGACACACTTTCATGAGCGAATGTTTGTTACTCACTTAGCTTTGATGCAGAGCGGTCTTAAGTAAAAACTTTTTTTTTTTTTTTTGCTTGTAACAAGCTAAGTGGAGCAGGTGAATCAGAAATGCAAGAGGATCTGCAGGAGAACGAAAATGACCTTGCTGGAATATGAACTCATTAAGGACTTTGCAAGAAATCGGATTCGGGTGGATTTGGTGGAATTTTAATATGGAGGAATATCATAAGAAAAAGAGTCATACAGTAATTCTGCAATTAACCCTAATCTTAAGCTGTTAAGCATTTCATTCAAATTAAGACAGACTTTAGAGATCATAGTATTTGCTTATTGTGTTTAGAAAGGCACATCATTTCCCAACAAATGTGACCTACCCTTTACAGAAGAGTCTCCTGAATTTCACACATGAATAATCACACTAATTAGTCATATGTAAAACTTTTTTTTTGCACTTCAGAAAGTATTAGAATCAGCTTTATTGGCCAAGCGTCATGTGATAAGGCAGAGGGTGGTTTCAAGTACAGGTATTACTCATTTATGGTGCAAAACAAAGAAGTAATATCTAAAATGTGAGATTTACATACAAATGCAAATAAAGCCTTACTGTACAACAGGTGAGGAGATCATGTTATATTACATGTGAGGGTGCAGTGGCTGATGAAAAACGTTTTTAGATTACGTATGAAACCCAGGTTCCCTGTAGCCTAAATATTGAGCGGTTAAACTGATTTAGCTCTAGAATAGGACGCAACCCCCCCGTCCTTTTTGGGAACTATGAAGTACCGGCTATAGAACGCAGACTCTCTTTCTGATGGAGGGACCACCTTGATGGCCTCCTTCCTCAGGAGAGTGTGTACTTCTTGTTCCATAAACAGAGCCTGTCGAACTGGGGTGGACAAGACTCGAACTTAATATATCCTCTGCCTACAGGACCCATAGAGACACATCTGGCAGAGCTTCCTAGGCTGCCAGGTAGTCTCTCAAGGTTATCAGTCTCTCGAGACTGACCTTTGGTACACCTAGAGCCATGATGGCCGTGCCCTGAGTCCTTGAATGTGGCAGGGTTAACAAGCCAGCTCCCTGAGGGTGCCAGGGTGGGGCGGGCAACATATACTGAGGTGCACCACGCATTTTCCTGGCAAAGGCCCTGTCCACTAAAACTGAGGTTGTATGAAGGGGCTCAGTGGGCAGAACAGAGAAAAGGGGCAGACCCCAGTGTGGAGGCAGCGACACAGGTTGCAGAAATTGCTCGTCGAGTTTACTGGACAAACGCCGTTCTGCTGCTCAGCCAGCCAAGTGACATTCAGCTTGGCAACACCAAAAGTCTCTACCTCCAACAGCTCCTCAAACAGGACCAGTTGCGAGGGCGAGTCTATGGAGTGCTCTACGGGAGCGAGGCATTTGCACAGAATGGGAAGAGAATATGCACAGAATGTGGGCAGAATATGTGCAGAATGGAACTGACCTAATGTGCTCTGCTCCCAGGCAAGTGACGCATGGGCTGTTGTCTGTGCACAGTCGGAACAATCGCTTGCTTTCATTTATTCTTTTATTTTTCTTATTAGGGCATTTAACACTTACCAAAAACCTGTAAGGGGACAAACACACACACAGAACGCTTCCTAAACAAACAGAAGCTGTCGTCTGCTTCACCGCATGCACGTTTTAAAGCTTCCTGGTCCTAACGTCACCCCACCAGGGACGTCACACCTCTCTGCTGGACAGATTACACACGTGATTCAGAGCATGGACAATGTGGAAGCGTTCCAAAAGCATTGTTAATGCAGCTCGAGTTCCTGAAAGGGAAAGTTTTTTGGCCCAATATGCATAATTATGCACTGACAAGGAAATTGTTTCCGGCATGCAGATGCTATAATTACTTACATAGAATGCAACACACAAAGTCAAATACAGGGGAACAAATAACAAAATAAAGCAGTATAAAAAAAATTCCTGACCATTCCTGTTGTAGTACAGGTGCAAACTTGTAAATGTGGGCAAATAAGCAGAAAATTATATTGCTGTAAAGCCTAAAAATGACATTTTAGATGAAGTTGATGTCTATATAACTACTGATGTCCTGTTCAAAATAATGTTCATTTAGAATTTTGCATATTTTTTACCTAACACATGGGAGGGTATTTGTTTGTTTCATATATTTCTGATATTTTCTATTTCATTTTCCTATGAGATTTTTTTTAACAAATGGTTAATTCAATTAATTCGTTTTTTTTCCACTAGTGTGTTTTTATGTATGTCTATATGTATGTATTTCATATGATTAATTTAATTTCAATCAATTTTGAAACAAGTTTTTTTGTGATTGTTTAAGAAAAATCTCACCTACTTTCTTATTTAATTTTTTTAAACAATTAAAATGTTGTCATATTTTTTCATACGTAATTTGTTTACAATTATTTTCACATGCGATTTTAATGCATGTGAAAATTAAATCCATTTATTATTGTGTGTGTGTGTTTCTGATTAAATTCCAATTCTTACTTGATTCATTTTGTGTGCCTCTGATAAGTTTTCAATTTGTTCTTCAATTTGCTAACTTATTGTGTTATCATGTGATTGTTTCACCGTAATTGTATTGCAAATTTCTGCTTCTTAAGAAATTTGAGCTGCAGCTTGTTTGTGGGACTGGACCACATGGCCAGCCTTCGCTCACCACATGCATCAATGAGCCTCGGCCACCCATGACCCTGTGACCGGTTCACCACTGTTCCTTCCTTGGACCACTTTTGATAGGTACAGACCACTGGGGCCAGGAACAGCCTACAAAAGCAGTTTGGAGATGCACCCAGTCGGAGATGCAACCATCACAATTTGTCTCTCGTCAAACCATTCTTTCTGATTTTAACACATCAAGTTCGAGGTCAAAATGTTCACTTGCTGCCTAACATAACCTGTCAACAAACAGGTGCCATTTTGAAGATATAATTAGTGTTATTCACTTACCAGTCTTAATGCTATATTGGTGGTCGGTGTATATCCATTGTTTATTTTGACCTAACTGGAAAAAAAGAATTTTTCACATGGAGGATTTTGTAGTTTTATTTATTACACATGCAAAGTATTATAAATTACTCATATAATTATATATATATATATATATATATATATATATATATATATATATATATATATATATATATATATGTATAATTAAATGAATAGTGTACTATATTTGCACATCAAATTATGTTAATAAAGCACCATTCATAGACAAAAATGCAACAAAGTGTGTCACAGAAAAATTCATGCCCATGTACATAAAACAAGAAGATCATCGAATTACTTAGCTCATGCTCTATTCCAGATGTTCCACCTGTTCCCACTGATTTATAGCTATAATGAAGCTATATGAGCACGTGGTAAACAAAACAATGTTGTTTGCGGCATGTGGCATGCAGAGACAGAGTCCAATAATAACGCTGCAAGTTTTAAAAGAAGCCCTGCTTTACTGCATCATAAATATTTATGGCTCAGCAGGAATATCACATACTCCTCTCTTCTCACTCACCCTGTGTTCTCTAGTTGTGTATTTCTGAAAATATCTATTCAAAGCCAACGTTTGCAAACACACACACTGCCTTAAAACAGAGTCTGAACTTGGAAAATTATATATGTATATAATATATATATATTATTGTATAAAAATGCTGAATAATCAGTAAATGTATGCAGTACTGCATTTTATCTGGTTACAGTTTTAAACCTTCTCTTTATTGCCTAGACCAATTTTTTGAAAATTGAGTTTTTTTATCTTTTTAAAAACGTTTAAAACGTTAAGAAAGATTTCTGTCCACATTTACCTTACAACACGAAAAACTTCTTACCTGAGCACACCAGTCCTGTCATATAATATCAAAGGTTAGATATAAAACACAACTGAAACACCCCATGCTGTTATACAATAATAATGAGTGTCATGTGATGTGGCCTGGGTTTGATGAATTCATGTCACATTAAAAAAACAGTAAAATCATTTTCTTCAAATATTCGTGCTTGTTAGAAACTTGTGAAACTGAAACAAGAAGCTGTGTCAGAGCACAGGGTCGGCCAGGATCAGCAGCTCTGGCGCACAGAGATTTAAAGGCCTTGCTCATGGGTGCGAAAAGTGGCAGCCTAGCACTACTGGGACTTGAACCTCCAACCTTCTGATTATTAACCCTGCACCTTGTATGCTAAGCCACGTGTGCCTTACCACCACTACAAGTCCCTAAAATGTTTTATTTTTTCTTCTATAATTAGCTAACTTTTATAACAAGTATAATGTGTTTTTTTTTTAACCATTGTTTGCTTTTTTCAAACGTTTGCAGTTCAATGCTTAATGTTGTGTGACATCTATGTTAAGCATAAATTTCTGTTATGAATAACATTAAAGCAGTTCTAAATGTTTGGGAAATGTAGTCGATTAACATAATCCTGACCCTATGAGAATATTGACTGCAAAGTGGAAGATTTAGGAGTGAACAATGTGTATTACTCTAAATACTGACTCCTGTGCATGATGACTTGAAATTTAATTGCAAACACTATTTGTAGATCACGGTTTAACAATTACATTCACACTGCCTTTACATTTACAATTATGGCAATTGGCAGACATTTTTATCCAGAGCGACAATGATCTCATTTATACTACTGAGAAGCTGTGGGTTGAAGTCTCTACTCAAGCGTCCTATGTGCTCCAGTAGCTGGATGGTGCTGAGATTTGAACTCATGACCTTCCAATAGAAATAAAGTCCTAGAACATACAATACACCTGCGAACACACAGTGCTCATGTACAGGCTGACAAAATAACTTCACACTCTTACAAATCATGACAGTTTCAGGTTCCCCTTAGTGCACACAAGACAATTTTCACATTGTAGACCATGTTGTACCAGGTGATTTATTATTATGCTTTTTGTCTGAGACCTTTTAATGAATTGAGAACAGAGAGAAAGACGGAGAGAAAGTCAGGGTAAAAAACAAAGGTGTAGCAAAGTCTACAGGAGAAAAACTTCGCAACTGGCTGTCTGCACAGCTTTCCATTAGGATTACTTTTATTTTTCTTTCCTTTAAGTTCTCTCTCTCTCTCTCTCTCTCTCTCTCTCTCTCTCTGTCCTTCCCTCCCTCCCTCACTCTCTTCCTCTCCTCGTTTCATCACTCTTGATACCTCTCTGTCCCTCACTGTTGTGTTCCTGGAGTTAGAGAGCATCATGTCCTTCTCACAGAGGCAGTCACCGTGAAAGGGTTGCCTTGCTTTCCATGCTGCCGAAAAACGCATAATAAATAATTCAACGTCTCGGAACAACACCCTTCCTTTCATCGCCTTTCTCTCCATAAACTAAAGGTGGAGAGCAAAGACAAATGAACAATGAAAAGCAGGGATTATGAAAATTTCACTCTATATGGATACAGAAATTACTTCTCAATGTTGCTGAGTGTGAGTGCGAGTGCGACTTGCGCAATTCCAATACCAGAGAAACTTTTCTATGCTGTTATGGGATTTGAAAAAATGAGGGTGGGTTTGTGAGGGATGGGGGTAGCTCGCTTTATCTTTAGATTGCTATTTTTGACTTTTAAATTATCTTTGGATGCCATTTTAACAGATATAGAATTACAGTAGAATTGATACAAAAGCTCATGGTAAGGTGGCGACAGCTGACAGTATGAGCTTTACTGACAAATATCCTTTTTATATGCCCATTTAAACATCTAAAGGGTACATAAAGTTGTACATTTTGGGTAAAAAACTAAATATTTTGTTTCTTACCAATATGAGTAAATCAAACATGTCAAATATGATTTAAAAAACAATTTCATCAAGAAAACCCACTGAGAAAACTGTGTTCCCTTCACTGCCTGTCCATGTTTATGGGATTCCTGTCAGTCTTTTTGCAGACATGCCTTAAAGCTCTTTCACTCCAACATCTCAATTTGTACAGAAAAGGAAAGAATGGAAAAATGTGATAAGCACCCAGTACAGCTAGATACGTTTCAAAACACTCCATGCTTAGAAATAACTTGAATTAACATTTTTACATAGTTAGAAACAAGGCTGCAACTATGTGTTGAACATTGAGAGAGGATTTCAACTCTTTGATTTTGTGTGTGTGTGTGTGTGTGTGTGTAGGTGTGTGTGTGTGTGTATATACACACTCTTTGGCCTATTCAAATAAAAGTGTCTCATGGCTTTTCTAAACAGTAAGCCATGATTGGACGTTTCATACATATTGTTTTTTTGCAATATATGATTATTAGAGTGTGGTTAGAGCACTGGTTGGATTTTTAGCACAAAGGAAGCAGTTGAAATTGAAGAAAATGTTTTTTTTAATCAAAAGGTAAAAACAACCTCTGCAGCAGCACTCATTAAGCATAAATTGACTTATTAGGACTCATTAACAGGTCAAGAATAAATTTTCTGAAACTTCAAACCCTGTTCTAACCCTCAACAACAGTAGACTCATTTAAGCAGCTAGGTTTTTTGTTTTTTGTTGTTGGAAGACCAGAGAAACTTTCAGATACAAATGTCAGTATACCGGCTGAAAAGTCAAATCCACATATGGTATGAAGGCCCGAAAGGAGATATTAGCAATCTCAGTGGTGCAAAATTCTACTCTGTATGCTGACATATCCCAAAAAGGTGGTTGACTGTTTGTGGAAATTGCATTTGACAGTGAGTTGGTGCTGCAGTAAACACTGTAGTACAGTACTTACATGGTTGATGTGAAGGTCTTATGTCTTGAAACAGATTGATGTACATGATAATATAAGAGTTCTGCAGATCCTGAAAAATGTCATTCATGAAAGCTTGGAATACTACTCAAGCTTGCTAAGTTCACATGGCATGACTCTGTACTCGTGTTGCCCCCTGGTGATGTAAAGGGTAGTTTTACACTCATTCCCCTCCTTGATCCAGATCCACATCTTTCTCAACAAAAAAAATGATACGCTGCTGCTGGGGTTGTGGAGGGGGGATAAATCCTGCCGCAAGCAATTCCTCAATGTACACTTACATTGCTTTGGTTTTCGGGTAGAGGGAATATATCCTTTATAGACTTCCTCAAGGTCATGGCATTCCTTGGGCACACAGGCAGGAATTGTGGGCTCAGTGCTTTCTACAGACTACGAAAGGCAGAGTAGGTGGAAGTGGTTGTTTATGCAATGTTTCAGGCAACTCTGGGACCACCGACATAGCTCTGTGTGGTGCCATGTGATCACTAGATCATATGCTTGGAGCCAGGGAAATCCTATTTTAATGGAGTTTGTTGGGGTTTGATAATTATCAGAATAAGCTCCTCTACATGAAACAGCCCCACTCATAGACTGGTATGGTTTGGTGTGTGAACAATTATCCACCACTGTGATCAAAGTTTCTCTAGGCAGGTGGCACAGCAATGAACCTCCTGTCAACAGTTAAATCAGAGTTGTAGATGTCACTGTTATTGCTCAGGAGATACCTGCTTACCCACGTGCATTGGCTCCAGAGCACAGAGGTTGTTAGCTGGTAGGCACTTGATGTGGATAGGATTGTCAATACAGGATGCGGTTGTTGAGCTAGCATGATATCCTATGGGACATGCTGATCATTGCAGGCCTTCTCACGTTTGCAACATGGGATTAAGTCCCTCACAAAATATCGGTTGAGGTGCAGTATCATTCCAGCTGCTCTGGGTGGCCAGGGTTCAAAACTTCACAGCATACTTGGCAGCTGAGTCCAATCCCTGGTGCAGTTTTAACACTTGCCCCAAAACGTCCAGTCCCCCTGCTGGATACTCAAACGCATCCCACATAAGTTGTGTGAAATAAGTGTATGAGCCCCACACCTGATTGTCGCTGTCCCAAACAGTGGAGGCTCAGTCAAGTGCCTTTCATGATTTGGGAAGTTTCAGAACCAGACAGTATTTCTTGACCTGGATACGCTTAGTATTTGGGCAATGGTTCCCTCTGGTGGGGTGGAGGAGAAATTGCAGCTGGAACCATTACAGACATGAACTACTAATTATCTTTTTATGTTGTCTGATATTTACAGAGTATCTTTGCAACATTGCAACATCTAAACCTCTTTAGGTCTATAATGAGTTTGTGTTATTAGTTATTATTAAATTAGCTCTAAACTGAAGCAACTGGGAACCTTTAAGAAAAACTCAAGTCTGTGGATATAATTTCTTTTTATTTATATAGAATACAGATGCTTTTCATCACTGCTTCCAAAGTGTTTTTATCAGCGGTTCTATTATGCTTGTTTATTCACACAGGCACCCTTTTTCCCTACCAGTGATATTTCTTCAAATAAATAACCTCTTCCAACAGCTACAAGCTTAGTAGTTACAGTGCCCTCCACAATTATTGGCACCCCTGTTTGATGTGGTCGTGGACTTCTAAAAATTCTCCTTTTTTTTAAAACAACATAGAACCCAAATGCAAAAAAAGAGAAAAATCCAACCTTTTATTTAAGTACATTACTTTGGTGGTAAAAAAAAAAATCACACATTTAAAAAAAAACAAAAACAACTTGAAATCATGTGTGCCACAATTATTGGCAACCCTGATGTTAATACTTTGTACAACCTCCTTTTGCCAACAAGACAGCACTTAATCTCCTCCTATAACATTTCACAAGATTGGAGAACACAGAGAGGATTTTGACCATTCTTCTTTGCACAATCTTTCTAGATCATCCAGTGTCCTGGGTCCTCTCTTATGCACTCTTCTCTTTAGCGCGCCCCACAGGTTTTCGATTGGGTTGAGGTCTGGGGACTGAGATGGCCATGGGAGGACCTTGAGTTTGTGACTGCTGAACCACTTTTGTGTAGATTTTGCCACATGTTTTGGATCATTATCCTGCTGAAAGACCCAATGACGACCCATCTTCAGCTTTCTGGCAGAGGCCATCAGGTTTTTATTTAAAATATCCTGGTACTTCAAAGCGTTTATAATGCCATGCACCCTAACAAGGTTCCCAGGGCCTTTGGAAGAGAAACAGGCCCACAGCATCACAGATCCTCCACCATACTTCACGGTGGGCATGAGGTGCTTTCGGCATACTCATCTTTTGTTTCGCCAGACCCACTTAGAGTGTTTGTTGCCAAAAGCTCAATCTTAGTCTCATCTGACCAAAGCACACGATCCCAGTTGAAGTCCCAGTACCGCTTAGCAAACTCCAGGCGTTTACGTTTGTGAGTGTTAGTGAGAAAAGGCTTTTTCCTTGCATGCCTCCCAAACAGCTTGTTGGCATGTAGAGGCGTCTGATGGTTGTTTTGGAGACTCTGTGACCCCAAGATGCCACTCTTTGATGCAATTCTGTGACGGTGAGCTTGGGAAATTTTTTACTTCTCTTACCATCCTCCTCACTGTGCGTTGTGGCAAGATAAACTTGGGACCTCTTCCAGCCTTGTTTGTCACTGTTCCAGTTGTTTTAAACTTCTTAATGATTCCTCTGACTGTAGATACCGGCAAGTTAAGGCGAGTGGCTATTTTCTTGTAGCCATTGCCTGACTTATGAAGTTCGACACACATCTGCCTTACTTGAATGGTGTGTTCTCTTGTCTTTGCCATGTTGACAAATGGGTAAGAGAATTAGGCCTCTGTGTCACGTCATATTTATACCCCAGGGAAACAGGAAATCATGAATTACTAATTAAGAGTCCCTAGATACCCTGACCAACCTTAGCAACTACAGAAAAATATATTTAAAAAAAAAAAAACAGTTAAATTTTTCAGAGGAATTGTTAGGGGTGCCAATAATTGTGGGACACATGATTTCAAGTTTTTTTTTTCTTTCTAAATGTATGATTTTTTTTTACCACCAAAGTTATGTACTTAAATGAAAGGTTGGATTTTTCTCTTTTTTTGCATTTGGGTTCTATGTTGTTTTAAAAAAAGGAGAATTTTTAGAAGTCCACGACCACATCTTAAACAGGGGTGCCAATAATTGTGGAGGGCACTGTATTATAAGGATGCAAAAGTAACTGCTAGAAAGCACATGCAAAATGGCCCATCTGTATACAGTCGTGTAAAAATGAAAGTACACCCCCTTTGAATTCTATGGTTTTATGTACCAGGAATCATCTAGTCCTTATTAGATTTAAAAATTGGGTAAATACAACTTTAGATAAACAACAACACATGAAATATTATATCGCATCAATATTCTTTTTTTTTTTACAAAAATCACACTGAAATGTAAAAGAAATTTCATCCTTTAACTTATTTCTATTTGAAATACATTAATGACATGAATGGCATTCTGTGATGAATGAAAAGCTGTGTTTTAGTAATTATCTTTCAGAAAAGTGGAAAATTGCTGTTGTTATCACAAAATTTTTTGTTGTTACTTTTAATGGTAATTTTAGTCGATTATAATGATTATAGATTTTTAAATTACAAAAATAAGTTTTGCATGTATGTCAGGTGTATTGAAAGCTTTAACTACCAGGACCTTGTAGGACCTACAGACATGACGGACTACAGCTTCTATAATGCACATGCTGACATGCTTTCAGTCACCCAGCTTCTAATAAGACACACATGTTTTCAATTAATGTCAAACATATCATACACATGTTTATTGTATGCTAATCACCTGACACTTTTCATGGCCTAACGGCCTAAACTGCACTTGCATTTCCCTGAACCTTTACTGTATTATAATGTAAGCAATATTCTATCTAGGAAGTGAGTACTAAGTGCATGGACCCCTTTCAGGGCTAAATGTTTGGACCAAAATTTTTTTTTTTATTTATTTAAAGAAAATAAAAGTACAACACAAAACCAGTGACATAGCACATGCAATCTAAAGTTCACATGATGTTGAGCGTCACATGGAAAAAAATGCTAACAAAACGACTTTATATTTATTGCTTTAAAAAACAAAATTCTTAATGAAATAAATATGGAGTGACTACAGATGCAAAGACACTAAATATCCTTGTGTATATATATATATATATATATATATATATATATATATATATATATATATATATATATATATATATATAAACAATTCTAGTTCTGCAGAAGAAAAATAGTAAATTAGAGCCCTAATGCACACATAGTTCAAAAAATTATATATTTACATGTTTGACTGAAGCTTTAAGATAAGTCTGTTTATCTTATAATGTTTATTTTAATTGGCACCAAAGCAGTTAGCAAACATTACTAATAATAATATACCTTGACACTGTTATGTACAGTTGATTAAGCACTGTTACTGCACTAATGCACCCCTAAATTGGAGCATGTGGCCACATTGGATAAATGAACTAAATCATTTATTACCTTCATAAATGTGAGAAAGTTAACTCTAGATAATTAGCTCAAATGGAGACAGTTCAGAAAGTCTTACAAGGTAAACAAACATACAAAAAAGTATTAAGTAATAAGTATTGACACTGTTTATGTGGAGCATCATTCAAATCTCTGTGAAAGCTGCTAATATTGAAACATTTCGATTTGATACATTATTATATCTCAACACAATCTTGATGAATATTCAACATTCATCTGTTGAATAATAAAATAATACTGTGGTGTCAAACATCAATTAAGTATATAATAATTTACTGTAAGACTTTGGCTATCTGAACCTAGAATTAATGCAAATCAATGCACCAGATCCTTTCTCTATCGGTTCCCATTGTGCTTGTGTAAAACACTATTGCAATTCAGTGCAATTCAGTTACATCTTATAATGTATGATCTTTGTGGGGGTGTTAGCGAAGAGCCTAGTTTTTAGTGCTAAAGAAGTGTGAACCACGGCTGTGCTAGAATTCTCTCAGAGTCATCATTTATGACTCAGAACATTTGATTAGCTTAAGTTTGCAACAAATGTTTTGTTTTGGAGGGGTTTTTTTGTTTTGTTTTTTATTTTGGAAGCCATATAGATTAGACTAAAGTGAGTGTTGGGAAGGTGGCACTTATATTTCACAAAGCATTGTGCATTGTAATTGGTGCTCAAGATTGCAGAGCCTGGCCATTGTTTGCTTATACAGGGAGTGCAGAATTATTAGGCAAATGAGTATTTTGACCACATCATCCTCGTTATGCATGTTGTCTTACTCCAAGCTGTATAGGCTGGAAAGCCTACTACCAATTAAGCATATTAGGTGATGTGCATCTCTGTAATGAGAAGGGGTGTGGTCTAATGACATCAACACCCTATATCAGGTGTGCATAATTATTAGGCAACTTCCTTTCCTTTGGCAAAATGGGTCAAAAGAAGGACTTGACAGGCTCAGAAAAGTCAAAAATAGTGAGATATATTGCAGAGGATGCAGCAGTCTTAAAATAGCCAAGCTTCTGAGCGTGATCATCGAACAATCAAGCGTTTCATTCAAAATAGTCAACAGGGTCGCAAGAAGCGTGTGGAAAACCAAGGCGCAAAATAACTGCCCGTGAACTGAGAAAAGTCAAGCGTGCAGCTGCCAAGATGCCACTTGCCACCAGTTTGGCCATATTTCAGAGCTGCAACATCACTGGGTGCCCAAAAGCACAAGGTGTGCAATACTCAGAGACATGGCCAAGGTAAGAAAGGCAGAAAGTCGACCACCACTGAACAAGACACACAAGCTGAAACGTCAAGACTGGGCCAAGAAATATCTCAAGACTGATTTTTCTAAGGTTTTATGGACTGATGAAATGAGAGTGAGTCTTGATGGGCCAGATGGATGGGCCCGTGGCTGGATTGGTAAAGGGCAGAGAGCTCCAGTCCGACTCAGGCGCCAGCAAGGTGGAGGTGGAGTACTGGTTTGGGCTGGTATCATCAAAGATGAGCTTGTGGGGCCTTTTCGGGTTGAGGATGGAGTCAAGCTGAACTCCCAGTCCTACTGCCAGTTTCTGGAAGACACCTTCTATAATGCACATGCTGACATGCTTTCAGTCACCCAGCTTCTAATAAGACACACATGTTTTCAATTAATGTCAAACATATCATACACATGTTTATTGTATGCTAATCACCTGACACTTTTCATGGCCTAACGGCCTAAACTGCACTTGCATTTCCCTGAACCTTTACTGTATTATAATGTAAGCAATATTCTATCTAGGAAGTGAGTACTATGCATGGACCCCTTTCAGGGCTAAATGTTTGGACCAAAATTTTTTTTATTTATTTAAAGAAAATAAAAGTACAACACAAAACCAGTGACATAGCACATGCAATCTAAAGTTCACATGATGTTGAGCGTCACATGGAAAAAAATGCTAACAAAACGACTTTATATTTATTGCTTTAAAAAACAAAATTCTTAATGAAATAAATATGGAGTGACTACAGATGCAAAGACACTAAATATCCTTGTGTATATATATATATATATATATATATATATATATATATATATATATATATATATATATATATATATATAAACAATTCTAGTTCTGCAGAAGAAAAATAGTAAATTAGAGCCCTAATGCACACATAGTTCAAAAAATTATATATTTACATGTTTGACTGAAGCTTTAAGATAAGTCTGTTTATCTTATAATGTTTATTTTAATTGGCACCAAAGCAGTTAGCAAACATTACTAATAATAATATACCTTGACACTGTTATGTACAGTTGATTAAGCACTGTTACTGCACTAATGCACCCCTAAATTGGAGCATGTGGCCACATTGGATAAATGAACTAAATCATTTATTACCTTCATAAATGTGAGAAAGTTAACTCTAGATAATTAGCTCAAATGGAGACAGTTCAGAAAGTCTTACAAGGTAAACAAACATACAAAAAAGTATTAAGTAATAAGTATTGACACTGTTTATGTGGAGCATCATTCAAATCTCTGTGAAAGCTGCTAATATTGAAACATTTCGATTTGATACATTATTATATCTCAACACAATCTTGATGAATATTCAACATTCATCTGTTGAATAATAAAATAATACTGTGGTGTCAAACATCAATTAAGTATATAATAATTTACTGTAAGACTTTGGCTATCTGAACCTAGAATTAATGCAAATCAATGCACCAGATCCTTTCTCTATCGGTTCCCATTGTGCTTGTGTAAAACACTATTGCAATTCAGTGCAATTCAGTTACATCTTATAATGTATGATCTTTGTGGGGGTGTTAGCGAAGAGCCTAGTTTTTAGTGCTAAAGAAGTGTGAACCACGGCTGTGCTAGAATTCTCTCAGAGTCATCATTTATGACTCAGAACATTTGATTAGCTTAAGTTTGCAACAAATGTTTTGTTTTGGAGGGGTTTTTTTGTTTTGTTTTTTATTTTGGAAGCCATATAGATTAGACTAAAGTGAGTGTTGGGAAGGTGGCACTTATATTTCACAAAGCATTGTGCATTGTAATTGGTGCTCAAGATTGCAGAGCCTGGCCATTGTTTGCTTATATATACCCATTAAAGTCGCCCCACCAAGTGTTTTCTAGCAAATAAAGAGTGAATACAAGAGGTAATTGGCTGATAGGGAATTTTATACTTTCGGTTCTGCAAACTCAATGCTTTCCAGATGCATACTTCAAAGTACAGTGAAATAGCAAAAACCCCTTTGTGATGGCAAGAAGGGAATTTGAATAAAATGAGTCAAAAGACTGCTGAAGATAAAGAAAGAACTCAACTTGTCTAAGTGAAGCCTACATTGCAGTTATTTTATTCATGAGCTTGTGAATCAGAATGATTAGAAATCATTACCCAGCTGTCACTTAGAAAGGGAACAGTTGGGGCTTACCTTTCGTACTAGCAATACACTGGCTGCCCAAGAAATTTATGGGCATTGCGAAGCGTTTCTGTAATTCGCTAAAGATTGTTTTCACCTCAAGGACTGGAGTCACTTTGCAGTGTCCCTCAAAGCCTCCTTCAAATGATATTTGTCAGTTTAGATATATAGCCTCACTAATGGCTACTTCTTTTCTAGAGGAAAAAGATGAACCTCGAGATGTTCTTTGAGGTACCTGACATAATACAATGTAAGATTTATTTTCCATTTTCGTTCCTTTTTTTTTTATTTTCCATTGAGGAAAAAAAAAGCCTATAAGCAAAAGTGAAGAAGAAAACCTTGAATGCAAATGAACAACTACATTTTGGAGTGACTAATGACAGGAGCTTGTCTGCTTTTAGGTGTGAGATGGAAATTACTGGTGGGACCTCACGCTGCTTAAAAAGCCTCCTGAAGAAAAAAAAAAAAAAAAAACACTAAGCAGAGAAATACATTTTAATATATGGAAAAAGAGCATCTCAAAGAAAGAATGAGCAGGGATGATTTTAGATGACAGGACTAGAGTGGCATTTTGTGCATTTAAAACAAAAAGGCACAATTTCCACTAAGAGCAATTTTTCATCAATGACCAGGTGCAAGACAAAGTTATTTCAAACCTCACTCTTCTTAACAATGAATGACTCCTTCAAGGTTGGCTTGGCAGGGCTTATTGAGGTCTTGATTTAGCTGTCAATACTGCATGACAACTGATGGTTTGTGGCTTGTACTCACTTTGCTGGGAGTTATGAATAGAATTTAGTTTAATAACTTGTTGTTGTTGTTTTTTTTGTTTGGCAAGTTAATAACAATGACAGTGTAATCAAGTTCTAAGGCTGCCTTAAGACTGGTATATACTTGTCATAAACCGTATACACTGCCATGAGTTATCATGGCATATTATTTGCAGCACCATTATGTAACCATAATTGTTTATAATTAACTCCCTACTCCTGAAGGCAAAGATAATATGGTATGCAATGTAGAAATTTGACCAATCCATAGATAAAGGAGCACAAATATGTTGACTATGTTATTTAATATGTTATGTATATGTTTACTAAATCAACTGCTTACCTACATCATGTTATGGCTATGAACTTTTATAAAATGCTTAGACTGAGACAGATCACAAGGTAGACTTCGGAGAGGAGCCAATCTGCAGGCTTTGGAGAAGTGATCTACAGCTACCAAGATGCAGGTGTTGCCGTCAGAGTTTGGCAGATCTGTGATGAAGTCGATTTCTAGATGGGATCAAGGTCGGTAGGGGAACCAGTTTTCCTACTGGTAAGTGGCATGGTGTCTTAGACATGGCGTTGTGGCAACGTATCTTGCAACATCTCCGATCATACTGGGCCACTAGTAGCAAGAACGGAGCATAAGGAGGGTGGCCTGAACTCGGGTGGCCTGAACCTGGAGCCTTATGGATAGACCTCAACAGGGGTTGATGGAAGGTCCTTGGGACAAATGTCCTCCTCTTAGGGCATTTGGGTGGGGCAGGTTCCCCACAGCCTGCCGTTCAAATCCCCTCATTAGAATTCCACACGATTGGACTAAGGATGAGGTTGGGTGGAAAAATAGATTTCCCTGGTCCGTGGGGTTGTTGGGGGCATACATTTTGGACAGGGCATACACTTTCCCATTCTTAGAGCTTGGACGATAGATGATAGTGTAGTGAAAGCGGGTGAAGAATAAAGGCGTTTTGCTTCCTCCAAATATTGGAGGTTCTTGTGATTGGTGATCACCATAAACGGATGCGTTGCCCCTTCCAACCAGTAGTGCCACTCTTCTAGAGCCAGTTTGATAGCCAGAAGGAAGCATTTGAGCTCGTTTGTGAAACCCGGACAAGGACAGTCCAGAACTAGTTTAACCTTCCCCTGGCCCATTCGTACCCCCTACAGACTGATGCCGTACCCCAGGAACTATACATGGGACTGGTGGAACTCACACTGCTCCATCTTAAAATAGAGGTGGTCCGGTAATCATTCCAGAACTTGGGTAACGTGACCCCGATGTTCCGTTGTAGACAATGACGAACCGATGAAGGAACCGGCGGAACACCTTGTTCATAAACGTCTGGAATACTGCTGGAGAAATGGACAGTCCATACAGCATGACCCAGTACTCATAGTGTCCTGACTGGGTGATGAAGGCCATCCTCCATTCGTCACCCTTGCGTATCCCCACCAAGCTGTAAGCACTCCGGAGGTCTAGCTTGGTGAAGAGTCAGGCTCCACGGAGATCTAGAAGAATGATCCATGTAGAAGAAGCTGGAGGCGGCTAGAGAAGAGGATAGGTTGATGAAGTCCTTTTTACGGCTTCTTGTATATAGTTCTCCATAGCCGTGCGCGCTGGGACAGACAGCAGGTAGGCTCAAACCTTAGGCAACTTGGTACCTGGCCTCAGCTCGATGGTGCAATCCCATGGGTGATGAGGGGGTGAGTGCCCCGGTGGTTATGCTAAACACGTCAGCGAAGTGGCTGGTAAAGAGTGAATACGAGGTGGTAAGGGCACTACTGGTGTTCCATATAGCCCTCGCCCATGACAGAGCCTTCCCGGTTAGCAGCTAGACGAGAAAAGCCAACTTGAAACGTTCGGTGGGGTATTTCAATGTATAGATTGACTTTGCAGAAGGAAGCTGCTGCACTCGACCACTTCCCCGGAGTATGAAACCGGAAGAGCCATCGGTCTGCTGGAGGCGGGCGGTGAAGCCGCACTGGTAAGAGCTGGAGTAAACGCCTCCCAGAGAGCGGCGACGAGTTCTCTGACTGGATCTGTGATGTGAGCTGGTTGGGGATCGATCGAGGTTAGTTCTTTTTCGGTCTGTCATGGATAGACCAGGCGTCTGGAAACAGGAGTAAAACAAGGAGTCATTTATTGATCCTAAATAGGCAAAACACAAGAGATTAAGATACGGCAATGCAAAAAACTATAAACTTAACTGAGGCACGCTTCACCTAAAGCAAAGCTAGGAGCATAGGCAACTTAGGAGTTCGTAGGCACGGTAGGTAGTCCGGATGATTTATGGTACCTTATAAAGGGGACGGGTAAACGGCGGACCGGTGTAGGTGATTAGTAGAAGGGAGAGGCTGAGCGAGAGTGTTGTGTGTTGGAGGGAGGCATGACTGGTGGTTCTCTGACATTGTTATTGTGTTATGCTTAAAAGTACCTGTTTAGTATGGTAAAAGATACATGTCAAAGGTACAAAAGATAAAAGTACTACTCCAGAGGTGTAGTTTGCTACCATATCTCTGAGAGCATAATGTATTGAAATCACCAAGCTGTTCACCTGGTACTTAAAGGGTTAAACAATGTCCTTAACCCTGCAAGTGTTAAACTATCTTCTTTTTACATTCTCATTTGTTAGTCCCCTTGGAAACAAGCATCTGTCAAATGGATAAACATGCATCTGTGACAGATATGAATGTGTGTGCATAAAGCGTTTCTAAAAATACCTGTTGTATTTGAGAAAAATTCAGACTCTGTTATTCTTAAACATCAGTATATATGTCTGTTTGGCAGTTCTAGTTCCCAACTCAAAGGCCAAATAAGGCTGGAACAGTACAGTTTACCAGTCTCTGACCTTTAAAGGCCTGAAATACCAGGTTAAACTATATAAGAGATGCCATAATGTCAACAATAATATATGAGAGTATCCTTATTTGTTTGTATTTCTTAGGCCTTGACAGATCACTTTTTGCACAACCCCTTTGAGGAAATTTAAATGATCAGTTTTTATGCTTTGCACAAAACAATGCGCTTGTCGCTTTGTGTTTCTGCTGGCCTTCGATCAGAAAAAAGGATCAAAGAAAGTTTCTTCAGGGAGCAGTCATTGGAAGAGCAGCTAGACAGGGTAAAAATCTTTAAAAAACTAAATAAATGAATAAGATAAATGTGAAGGAACTGCTGCAGCTCAGCTCAGGTTCTATAGTAACTGATCACAGAGAAATAAATCGCAGGCAAAAACTGAACAATAAAAAAAAAATTGAGAATCATTCACATTGTGCCATTTTCTGTAAAGACATGTTTATTTAACTTTAATGAAAAGTATTATCATTCTGAAATGGAGGAAAGAAAAAAAAACCTTGTAAATTTAACTGCTGGAAGAAGATCAATTGTGAGCCTGGGAACAATTGAGGTCTCTCTCATTGTCTTGATGATACTGTCCAGTGATTCTCATTGATTCCCATTGCTAGATTCCTGATTCTCTCAGTTATCAGTTTTCATTAAGTTAAGTTTAATTGCAGAATTTCTGGGCCAGACAGCAGATTTATATTCACAATCAAGAATATAAATAATGAGCCTTGTTTGGTTCTGGTTTTATGAGATGTGTTAAAAAGCAGTTCCTTAGTGATATTTTACTTCCTCATTTTTGGACTACAGAATCCAAAGAATCTTTTCTACCATTAAAATTTCTTAGTGGTTAAGGCTCCAGGCTACTGATCAAAAGGTTATAAGTTCATTCCCTGTCACCACTAAGCTGCCCCTGCTGAACCTTTGTTCAAGACCTTTGCTTCATGTATGCCTTATCACAGCTAACCCTGTGCTACAGCTAACTAACAAGCCAAGGTATGTGAAAAAAGTATATCACTGTTTTGTAATCACTGCCAATAGGGATAAGACAAGTCCCTGTAAATTAGCTGTTACTATAGAAACAATCATACAGATTGAGGATTCAACAGTTCTCTGGTATTAGTAAGAATAAAGGTTGTCTTTTCTGACTCCTAGTTTCTATTTAAGTCAAGTCAAGTCAAGTCAAGTTTATTTGTATAGCGCTTTTCACAACAGACATTGTCTCAAAGCAGCTTTACAGAAATCAACAGTCAAGGTGAATGGTGTGCATTTATCCCTGATGAGCAAGCCATGGCGACTGTGGCAAGGAAAAACTCCCTTAGATGTAATGAGAAAGAAACCTTGAGAGGAACCAGACTCAAAAGGGGAACCCATCCTCATTTGGGTGACATCAAGAGTTTACATAGTATCTTTCCCTGAAGGAGACAAACTCTTCTAAAATAGGTTCCAGTATTTTTATTTACAACTCTGGGTGCATCCCAATTTGCCCACAATGCATTCAAAATAGTATCCAAAATTAGAATTAATGTGTTTAAAATTGTGGTATACTAAAAAAGGCATCCCGCATGTAACCGGATGGTCTACTATTTCTGGGTGATCTGCGAACTGTTGATTTGTGCACATATTCTTAGCTAAAATGGCACATAACTTGATGCATGTTGAAGGAGTATTTTGTGACGGGAGGCAATTTTGCAAGGTGTAAATAAAATAAATAAATAAATATTTTAATTGTATTACTTTGAATGCGAAATAAAAGTATAGATGTATCAATTTAAATGGAATAATAAACAAAGAAAACAAATGCAAAGATTTTGTTTATAGTGTGGGTATGTGTAAGTAGGCAACAAATTTTGTTCCAAAAAAGAGTACACAACCTATAAATGTTCTAGACTGTTTAAATGATTAAGGTTGGTTCGTTTTTTTATTAATGTTTTAAACACTTTCATACTGTAGGTCTCCACATGAATAACTTTTGGAAAGAAAGCAAAATAAATATACATTGTGTTTTACCTTGAACTTATGGTGTTAACAGTGCTTCGTAAAGTAAAAGTGTGCAAAGGAGTCTTTGAACTCTTTTGAATAGAAATACATTCTACATTTTTCACCAGTTTTTGTTTATTAGCAATAAGCTGTTCTACCTTAAACCGTCTTTGAAACCTTTCTAGAGTTATGAGGTTTCACTGTTTTGAGGTTTGACATTAAATCCTAAATGCTTACACTAACTGTTCTTCATTTACCTTTTTTGGGTATAATTATAAATGCTTAGCTCCCCATATGGTTTTATCTAAGAACCGTCATACTAGATTTAAAAAATATATTTTGCTATGGTTATTAAAAGTACAAATCCACTACTTTAATATAACACCAGTAAGAGTAAAATGACTTTCTTAATTTTTACTTGAGTAAATGCACCATAAAATCTTGCTTTGAATGTATTTAAGTATTAACAGTAAAAGCAATGATCTGAAATGTATTTAAATTATGTATGCAATTCAATTTTCCATTCCCCTAGTCCATCATACCTTCATACTGTAAGTAGAGTTTTCTATTGCTGCATTGATGAGAGTATTGTTTCTCATTCTTGTCAGGACCAGTTCGGTTACGCTCGTAATCTTGTGATAGGTTCTTATTTAAAACAATTTATTTATTCACTTTAAAGTAGAGAGGAATGAAGGGTTTCTCAGAAATGTGGTGAAGTGAAAAGTAAGATATTACCAATTAAAATGTAGTGAAGATATTATTACCCCAAATAAGAATACCCTGACAAAGTATAAATGCTTAAAAAATGTACTTATGTACAGCAAAAACATTTTGTTATTGTTTATCACTTATAGTTATGTAAGATTATTTAGGTGTTTATGGTGGTTGCATTTAACATTAACACTGGAACATTTTGGTTGTAAACTTGCCTGTGTAATGACACATTAAATGCAAGCCCCAGATTACAATATGATTCAATTGTACTTAAAAATAAATAAAAACATGTTCTTACTGAAAACCTGAAAAGTGCAGCCAATATACCAGCACAATAAAAGGGCACTGCCTACCGATTTTTTCAGTCTTAATAATTCTTACAAGCTGCATACATTCTGCATTTATTTCTAAATATCACTGCTGTTGTGAAACCTGATAACCTTGATGTTTTCATTACATGTAGAAACCTTCAGATTTATCAAATCATGAATAAGGTAGAGGAAAAAACAGACATTTTCTGTATCATCAATTGTGTGAGTTTGATGGGTTTGAAATGAGTTGCAGTTTGAAGCACACTTTTGCAGAATGTTCAGTTTGGTTCTTCCTTAAACAGAGAAGGTGAATCACTGAGACAGATTTGTCATCTGGATTTAACCTTGGACAAAATCAATAAAGAGTAAGGGCTAAGCCATTAAAAAGTTAGAAGTGACTTTAAGAAAACAAGATGCTTTGTTTCAAGACAGGAAGCTTCTATATGCTTGTAGAAATACACAAAAAATGGATGTGCTATTAGCAGTGGTTATGTAAGAAATAAAACATGAAGTAGAAAAGCCTTATAGGAAAATGTGGGTTGTTTCATACTTTAATATCTACATAGATGATTTAGTTTTAGGTGTGCTGTTTAGTTGTAACAGCACATCCAAAAGAGTTCTTTCTTTCTTACACCACAACACACTGTGAGATGAGTGCCTTATTACATTCATTAATGAACATCTACTTGTATCTACAAATACTTACATTTATTGTTGTGCAATATCTGTGAGACAAGTTAGCTCCTGATATTCATATGATAGTATATAATAGCACTCCAGCCCAGAAAGTTATGAAGACTTTCCAGTTGTTAAATACTCACCAACCATTACAAAAGTGCTGACATTGGAGACTCCTACCTTAAATATTAAATGAACACCTTCATACTGAATGTTGTTTGTTTATAGCAATTTTTTAGTTTGTTTAAACAGCATTGATTTTTTAACTTCAGTATGTCACGCTTTGATCAAGAGTCGGAAACCAGAATGTGAATAGAACGTTTATTAGTCTTGGGAAACAAACAGAAGCTAGGAATCAGCATGTACCGGAAAACAGATATATTCTGAAGCACAGGTAGTCCAGGAATGATCGGCAGAATGAACCGTAGACCGGACGATGAGTGAGTGCGAACGGGGGCCTTATAAAGGGAGTAGGGTGTAGATTGGAGACAGGTGAAGGTGATTAGTATGAAGGCGAGGTGCTGGGAGTGTGCTGAGTGCGAGAGGGGGTGTGGCCAGTGGTTTCCTGACATTACCCCTCCTCCAGCGACCCTAACTCGGCGCCTGGGGCGCCCACGGCCTCGAGGTGCGGGGCGGTCGGGGTGGCTGGTGTGGAACTCCTCCAGGAGTGCTGGGTCCAGCACGTCCTCTCTGGGGACCCATGATTTGTACCCCTCCCAGTCCACAAGGTATTCCAGGGCGCTACCCCTACATCGTAAGGTTAGAACTATCAGGACGGAGTACACCGATGGTTGGTCCAGCATTTCTTGTCGGCATGCTTTAAAAATTAAATATATAGTGTCTATGTAGGTATTAAGGATGTAGGCAAACACAAATGAAATTAATAAGAAATGCATTTTTGTTAGAAAGCTAATGTATATGGGCATTTAGAGCCTAAAAGTGTTTGGACTTGGGACTGGAATCCTATGTAACACTGCAAAGTTGTGTGAGCATTTAATGTAGTTAATGTTACAGCAAGACACTTGAGGATTGACTTTTCTGTTTGTTGATATTCTTTTAAACCCTAGTGAGAGATGCTAACTATGTTCTGTACTTTCATCTTAACAGTTTGTAATTTACAGATTGGTATCCACAAGGCCATGAATTAAAAATCTGCCATAAGTTTTCTTGGGTCTTATTTTAGCGAGTTTCCATTTAGAGCTGAATCTGAATAATGAATCAGAGCTTGTGAGAAAATTACTCAGACCACCATGAATTCATGTAAGCTAGGGAAAATAATAGCATTTTTCTGGGAGACACAGTGGATGCGAGGAAATGCACTTGTGGATACAGAGTCTATGGATGCCTCAGCTCTGTCCAAAATTCTAATAGCAAGATAATAAAAATTAAATGTCAAGGCATTTTTTCCCCTGCTAGGTTTGACTGATGGTCATTTTCGAATCGCAAAGTGAAACTGATTTATTGGCATTTAGTATGCAGCGTAATCAGCGTTAGCATAAATAACACCTCCATAATGTCATCTGTTTATTAGTGTGTGAGGCGAGATGAGTTTGAGAGTAGCCTAAAATATAATCTTCAAAGTTTAATCAGGTTCCCTTGTCCAGCACAGACATTTGCTAACATAACTGAAATAGCACATCTCAGCAGGCTAAAAGGAAGATTCCTGCACTGGCTTGTGGGAAGAATAGCAGTGTCCAAGCAGTGCAACATGAAAAAATCTATCGCACCATTAATTTGAATGAAGTATAAATCATATACTAAGCCTTTTGCGGTAATCAATATGTCTCTTCAATTTCCTCTGGGGCTGAGAAAGCAAATGTGTGTGTGCGTGTGTGTGTGTGTGTGTGTGTGTGTGTGTTTTTTAAGAAAGAGAGATCATTCTGAAATGCTGTGTCGCAAAAATGCCTCTAATGTGTGATGCCATTCAGAATCATTGGATCAATGGATTTTTCATTGTAATTAAAACAATAATATAACGTTAAAGCATCTTGCAGGGGATTGGCCTTAATCTCATGAGTGGCATCCTTACAATAAGCCCACCCAAAAACGGAATATTTAAGGCTAAAGCAGAATATTTCAGGCCAAATAATGTGAAGTTTAGACACATGAGAGGAGTTACAGCAATGACAAATGTATGGTTGCCAAAAGTGGCCCATGCAGCCGAATTAAAAGTTTTTAAAAACATTTGGAATCTTAAATAAATGCATGTGCTTCATTTCAGTTTTGGCTAAATGTGGCCAAATGTTAATCCCAAGCCTGGAACACAGGTTTATTAAGGCTGAGCTGTGGGTGTGTTCTGGCAGAGTCATTTGGATGAGTTTCTTGCAATCATTCCAATGCCCTATATGTGGGCCAGATGAAAGTGTAGGCCAGCACTGGGCAATGGCTCATTTGCTATCTGGACTATGGTAGAAAAGATTCACCTGAATATCTCTAGACTATTGTTGGCTAGATTCATCTTGATTATACGCTAATCAGCCTTAAAGATACCTGCCTAATATTATATAGGTTCCCCATGTGGCACCAAAACAGCTCTGACCCATTGAGGCAGGGAATCCACAGGACCTCTGGTATGCTGTGCTATCTTGCACCAAACGACAGCTTCTTTGATAAATTTGGAGGCCAAGTCAACACCTTCACCACCTTTGTGAAGTTCTTCAAACTATTCTTAAACAACATTTGCAGTGTGTCAGATAGTATTAAGAAAAGAAAAACATTGCCCTGATATTGTTCCTGGTCTGCAACAGTTTTTAGATAGATTGTATGTGTCAAAGTAAAATCCAAATGAATTTGAGGTCTCAAGCTTTTCTAGCTTGCCTTCTTTCCACAATGCATCCTGGTGCCATCTCTTTTCTATATAAGCAACGCACAAAAACAGTCATCCGGATGATGTAAAAGAAAACGTGATTCATCAGACCAGGCCACATTCATATATTGTTCTGATTTTTAACAATCCAACTGAAGGTGTTTTTTTCTGATGGTTGACAGGGGTCAGCATGGTCACTTTCTATGACAGTCAGAATCATTTTTTCAGGAGTTCTTGTGTAGCTTTACTTTGGGACGGGGCCAGATGCGTGCCAATCAGATTTTGTGGTGTGTTGCTGTTTCACCTTACTTGGTCTATTCACCTCATAACATGAAGATCCCATAAAATGACAGTCATTCAGCAATCATTGTCAAAGTTGGTCAAAAAAAACATGCTTAAGCATTTTCACACATGATCACACTTCTTGACAGGCATCACTGATATGACATAATGTTATATTCGTTCCATGTGTCAGTGGTTTGAATATTATGTCTGATTGGTGTATATTGTATATAGTGCTGAAGCCCAGCTTCTATAGCTTTTGCATTTAACTGATATTCCTTATTCCTGCCCTAATGCCATTGGTGTTATTTAAAAAAGTTAATTCAGCCAGCATAAAATTTCCTTACATATTCTATCAGCTATTAATGTGCTCGTATTTTTTTCCCTTTCTGGCAACTAGTTTAGATTCAACCTTCCTGAAAAATGATTTACTGGCAAAATCTGGATATAATAAAACAATTTGCTGATGGCAGTGTGATTAACGATGTGTGTTTTGAGAAAGTGTAAATGTCTTCATCAATAAAAAAACATCTTTAATAGATTTTATGTGTCAGTGGCCTGTACATGTCACTAGTGAAAATGACACTCTTGTGATTTAAAAGTACATGAGAAATGCCATTAGAATCCTTATTTGCACACATAATAAAGAACATTTTGCTGTTTAGAAATTCAGCAGATTTTCTTCTTCCGTTCCGTAAACCCCTGCAACACATGATCTCATGCCACCCTGTAGTGTGTGCTGTTTTCAGGTCATGTCTAAAACCTGGACATGGCACTGTGATGGCATTTGGGTGCCTTTTGTAGTCTTTTATCACACACACGCACACACACACACACACACACACACACACACACACACACACATTGCACTATACAGATCTGACCTGGGCGTCATGCTTACCGTGCGCAAGACGCAAAGCTTAAACGTCGCGACTGCGCGTGCACGTGCGCAAACTACGCATTCTTTTCTCTCCATCCTTCTCTCTTTTTTCTCTCTCCTCTCTCCTTTCCAGCCGATTCCACCACTGTTTTGCTATTGAATTGACTTTTTTTTTTAAATGCCAAACAACAGATGGTTTATCGTGGCGAGTTTAGGATGCATGACGACATGCACTGAACAAACACATTAATGTCGGAATATGCTAATTTATGTTAATGCACGTGACAAACACCTCACTACTGGCTGCCATCGTGCTCCTGAACTTAACCTTTTTTGTTATAAAAAAGGAAGACAACTTGATCCTTGGGAGGAAAAAATGATAAAAAGGTAGCAGAAGAAGTATCACGCGCGCATCTCTCTCTCTCTCTCTCTCTCTCTCTCTCTTTCTCTCTCTCCTGGCCAGTGTACAGCTCCTCCCCTCTATGCTGCCTTTTACTTCATCAGATAGCTGAACGTGAACAGTTTAGCTGAAGAGCACTTGCTTAAAAAACCAGGAGGGAGCGCGCGCTCAGCATCCACCCTATAAACGGACCCCAAGCGAGGACAATTCGGTGTCCCCAGCTCTGGTTTGACCATGGACCCGTTATCTGGCATGCACTTGACTCTGTGCACTTGGCTTGTTTGTTCGTTGTATTTCGGTGCCATCGCCAGAGCGGAGGTCACTTGCGCCTCATGCCCGTTACCGGCGCTCGTAAAAACCGGGGACATCCAGAACAACGCACGCGCTCCAGCCATCGCTCTGAGCCGGGCCGGGGAATCGCTGGTCAGTTTCTTCTCGCGCGTAAGTCTTCAACCAGTGCGGGATGGAGTTCACGAGTTGGGGAAAGAGGCGAGCGCGCAAAAAGTGGAAGCGGAGTGGAGCGCACTGGGAACCGAGCGAAGCGCACTGGGACACCGGGAACCCGAGGAAGTGTTTGGCGCAGCGGGCGCAGGAGGCGCGTTGCCGAGGGGCAAGAGGAACGTGGAGGCGCGACCGGAGGAATTCGGCGCGAGCGCGCGCACCGGAGACTCCGCCGAGTCTTTGGACGCGCTGATGTTCGTGGATGGACAGAAGCTGCGACGCAACCGCGACGACGCGAAAGTCGCCACTTCCAGAGCGGAGGAGCCCAAAGTAATCAGCAGCACCTTTGCCCTGGCTGGAGACTCCGCTCACAACCACGCTGTCGTCTACTGGACCGGACAAAACAGCAGCGTGAGTCTGATGCATCCGTTTATTTAGTACACACTTGAGTTTGGAAATATTTAGGCTGTCAGAAACTGTAAAAACCCTTCATGAGGTTTAGGAACCCTCTATTTGGTTTCCCCTCTAAAACTGTACCTTCATACTCTGAGTTCTTCAGACTTCTGCAGCAGGTGCATGGTGTTGCTTCTGCTCTCACTTGTGTGAGCTTGTGAACTAACAGGAAGTGGAAATACTTTTAAGAATCATACAATTCCAGCTGAGATGCTTGTCATAAGATCATTGATTAGTTTACATGCAATGGAGACCTCTGACATCATGCTGAAGTGACTGGATATAAATCATGAGACATATAAATCTCCTAATGCATGCAAGTGATGAAATGCCTAATATGTATTGGGAATGGTGTGTGTGTGTGGTGAGAAGGGGGTGTGATGTTGGCATAATGGAGCAGACCTACTGACTCCAGGTTTTGCTTTTTTTTTTTTTTTTTTAATATCTATGATGCATGAGATGGTGGCTGGCACTTCATGGTATGAGCATTTCTAATTTCCTAGTGTGAGCCCTGAATAATTCAGCAATCCTTCAGCTTGATTGTTTCGAACCTGGATAGTCAGGGTGGAGAAAAGTCAAAACTAAACGTGTGAGGAGAATTGTACTTGCTATTGAGCTCCGAAAAGGTGGTATAGAGAGCCACACACACACACACACACACACACACACACACACACACACACACACACACACACCCACACACACAGACCTTGCGTTTTTCCCCCAGAAGATACACACAGACAAATCACAAGATGTGCATAGTCTGGACTAGTCTGGATGAATAGTTTCATAATATCATATCATTTAATATTCCTTAAAAAAAAAAAAAAAAAACAACAACAACAACAAACAGTAGTGTTAAACCTGAGTCTGCCTATCTAAAATCAGCATTCTTCCTTGTCTGATAGATTTTGTGCAAAATTGTACAAAATGTGCACACAGATGTTTCCAGTTGTGGAACATCTGCGTCATCACACCAATAAGCTCTGGAATTAAATTAACTCTTCAATCAAGCTTATTTTGAATAAGTTTGTGGTAATTTTGAAATGTTATTTCTAGCCCAGTGCATGTGTGTTTTTCGGGGCATGGCATTTAAAATAAACACTAATCAAAAGGACCATTCTATTTATTTATTTATTTATTTTTGGCCAAAGAATATTCTTTAAAAACATTGGAAAAAACCTATTTATTCAGAAGGTGTGAGGTGGCCACCTAAACTGATCTGTTGTATGCATTTATTTATTTTACATTTTTGGAAGGAGTCCCAATTTTCAAGTAAAGGTAAAGCTGTGATTTTAATTTCTCTGTAACATGACCAGCTGAATATTTCAGTCATATAGTAGTACAATAGAGAGACAGAATTACAGATTACAGGTGCTTGTTAGGGAACAATAATTTGCAGCTGCTATAATGTTAGCGATACTATAAATACTACATAAGGAAAGGAAATACGTACACTCAACAAAAAGGTAACTATGAGGAAATCAAAAGTTCAGGGTTCATATTTCTTTAAATAATAATAAAAAATCACATACAATTTCGAACGTATACATATATGTGTTATTTAAGAAGATTAAAACACTCACGGACATGCTGTTTTTGGAAAATGATTAACTTAACATGGTAACAGTGGCTTGGATTGACTGCATCACATGCAACTAAAACAACCCTTTGGCTTTTAGAGCACGGTAAAGTTAATGATAAAGGCTACACATTTTTCAGTGTTTTAGCGAAATAATCCTGACTCATCGCCAGATTATTAATTCATGGCGCACTGGAGAATAATGAGTTGCGTCAAAAAAGTGATTACATTAACCCAGTGCTATACCCCTACTCCTTTGCCTCTATCCTTATCCTATCGTGACACAGAAAAATGCACCGAGGCAAGATGACAGCCAGTGTAATAAATACTATGTGAACTCTGCAATATGTCATTTAGTTACTAGCAGTCTGTAGCTGTGAGGGAAAAGAAAAGCATGTTTCTTGGGGCTGACTTTTTATTTTTTTTGACCTGGCACTGGCTGCCACCTTCAACAACATGAAGTCTTGCCAACTATTCAATAGTGACTGTAATTTGATACGTATGTTAAGTGCATTGGTTTGTCTTGTGGCTTTACTATTAAAGTTTTTTTGCTGCTATTGCTGTTTCTTTATAGTGTTGCATACTGTTTTTATGTCAAGATTTTTGCCTTTAAAGGCTTGTGTTTTCAAATAGCTTTGACATAGTCCGGAATTATACAGTCATGATCTTGAGCTTTGTCGAATATAAACAGTTTTCATGCGTTTCAGTTTTTTTTTTTTTTTCCCCACTGGTGTTATCTCTGTTATTTGCAGCTTGGTTAAAATGGCAGAGCTATTTCTGGAATCTGCCTGAGATAATTTTACAAATTCACAGTTGTAGCAGATCTAGACACCTTTGTGAAACTCACAACCCAAATGAAAAGCTAAATCTGTGTCGGTTCTTTCATTTTGCAGTGACATATTTTCTTGATAATATATGAGAAGGTAAAATCTAACATCTATCAATAGCTCAACAGCGAACCTATTAGCTTTGAGTAATTCATTATATTCCAAGGTCTTATTGATGGAGCAATAGGAATGACGTGGCTCGGACTATTATACACATTTATAGAAAGATAGAGAGTCGTAATTATCATTTATTTCTGAAGGGTTCCAATTCAATGCTATGCCAGGTTCATGCCATGCTCTGACTATGAAACATAGTAAACATGAATTTAATATATAATTACTTAATGTAGCTGTCTACCATGGGAGCTAGAAAGAAATCAGCCCCAGACACCACTATTTTTGCAAGTTTTTCTATATAAACAGTGGTGGTTCAAACATTACGACAAAAAATCATTTGTTATCAGCAAATAAAGGAAAGCCTTAAATTGTTGCATGTTTTTTTTTTGTATTGTTATTCCATTTTATTTTCTTCTAAACTTTCGTAATTTTCCTTATAATTATGACAGCTACCAAACAGGGAGGGTGACAACTATGCTTACTTGTATATTTATACCTTCACATGCTGTTTCAGAGGAAAGCAATATCCTCCAACTCATCCTTTCCCAGCTCACAGACGTTAATGATTGGCTTGTGTCAATGTGATTGTTAGGTATAGTGAGAGTATCATGTTTCTCTTTTGCCTCCTGGGTGTGTCGATAGCTGTAGCAGCTTCAGGATATGACCTCCTGATCTCCAGACAATCAAGCAAGCGCTTTTCTGTTGTACTACTTGCTGTCTTTTTATGTTTGAAAGATGAGAGGGCTTATCCCTTCTAGCCCATTAATATCCACCACTGTTGATTCTTGCCTACTTAAAAATAGTTGTTCATTGATGTAAAAAGAATTAAACTGAGTTAAGTTAGTTTTTACCACTGTAAATGTCCAAAGTCTTTCCAATGGCTTAGCCTTATCAGCCACACTCTGCAATTTGTTATTATCCTCTTATCCAACCTTGAGCCCTCAGAGTCAGGGATCTACCGTAAATCACCACTGCATCCTGGCCCTGTCAAGATTAAGCTCTTCTTAAGGACTTCATTTTGCAGCCAAAATGGCACTTTGGGGATGCTTAAATTCTGATTGTGTCTTTCTTTCTTTCTTTCTTTCTTTTTTTCTGTCTGTACATTTTTAGTGCCATGAGCCATTGAGCATCACTTAAAGAAGAACATAGTCGGCCACATCCTTTGCAGGAGTACATAGCGATGCTTTGTATCCATTTGCCTCGTCGGAGATCCAGCTATATTCTTCTGCTGCCACTTTGCGCTCTTTCTTCTCTTATCCTTCACCACATTCAGTGTTCCTTGTGTGGACTACGACTTACTAAAGCCCTCTGGCATCCCGTGATCTTGACAGCTCATGAGCAATATTTCAGCCTCAGTCATTCTGACAGACGTGAAGTGACAGCCATTACCTTGCTCCTGTTCTGTGTCATTATCGCTGAGCGCCGGTCTTATGTACACTCTTTAGTTAGTTTGGAACTCACTGGAGGGCAACCCAAGAAAATGGAAAGAATGACGCAGACACAAAAGTTTATCAAACGTATTCGGACTATTCTCTCGTTTTTTACTGATCTGTCATATACTCTGTATCCCTATCTAAAACTAGTACTGTCTTTTTTTTCGCATGTCTGTTTTGTCTTGTTTATTCCAAGCTAAATGTATTGTGTTATTTATGTCTGTACTTTTGAGAATTACTAACAGCTGGAATCAAATTCCTAGTGTGTCAACACACTTGGACAAAAAACCTGATTCTGATGCTGCACAGATCTTGTTTTGTTTTAAAAGTCGTATGTTCATGCTGATTTGCAGACTAGGCAAAGGGGAACTTAATGCAGACACACTTCACAGGGACATTAGTCATTCTTGTACATTCAAAGGTCATGCACTTCAGGACTTCTTTTGATGCTCTTCAAGTTTGAAGATGAAGCGCCAATGCAGAATTTTTTTGTCACCTCATACTTATACTGATCTAATTAAATCTGAAATCTATAGCTAATAAGTGTTTAGCCTTAAAAGCAAATTAGCAGCATTAGGTTAATCTCAAAAAACGTCAGTTTTTTTCATGTACAATTCTTTGTACAGTCGTGAAAAGATAACAAATATTAACCCTTGTAAATAGTCTAATGCTCAAAAATGTCATATGTCTGGACAAGCAAACTACTTTTTGGCAATCTACTAAATAAAATCGATAAAAGCTTTCTTTAAAGAAAATGTCAGGTAGATTAAAAAATATTTCATAGAGAGGTCCTCTTAAATGTGTTCAAGAATCTGCGTTATTTAATACTAACAACAATTCCATCTGAAGTATTTGGTCCTTTAATTTGTGATTAATATTGGAATGTGGAAAAAATGCATGTTTGCAAAATGATTTAAAAAAAAATAAAAAATCTACATATGAATTCTCCAAATGAGCTCTTTTGGAAAGGGACGTAATTCAACTAAGGTCTGGTGCTACACTGAGTTTGGCAGTCTTACGTACCAGCAATGATTTGTTGGATTATATGAAACTGCATTTGTTAAACACAGAGTAAACACTGACTCACCAGAAAGGCAGAGGGATGTCATTAATTATTTACTCCCTCAAAAACATTGCTCTACCCCCTTCTTAGTAATTAGTGTTTACAAATTCACTTCCCAGCCCCCTTTTGCTTTCCACTGCATGGTAGTACTAGCGTGTGGCCCGATGCCACGCTCCAAGGATTTATCACTGAGTTGCCCTGGGACCCTGGTATCTTGGCTGAGGATGTTTCCTTGATGGTGCCAAGGAAATGTCTTCATGCAGAGATCACTTATATCCCACTGTGCTTCCGAGCTCCTCTTGAGGCTTTGCTTATTCTTTTGGGCAAAAGAAACTATGAGTATCATCGCAGCATTTGTGGGCTTCGGACCTTTATCGTGTGTGAAAATGACAGAGTGATGTGAAATGGGCACAGTTTCTCACTCACTCCCATTCAAAGCAAAACCACTTTCTTTTATTTTCTGTGACGCTCATGTATGTTTTTTTTTTCTCTCCAGCATTACTCTTTCCTGGCGGGCGACATCATGTATAACTCATGTTGAAAAAGGAAGAAAAGCCTCTACTGTGTGAGGGATTTGCAGAGGCAATATTCACAAAGCTAGGTGTCCTCATTAGTGTAAATGATACTACTGGAATCGTATTAGCAAAGAACATAGCTCACTGGTGTTAATGACATTGATATAACAGTGTCACCTTTGATCCTGATTCATTTCTTTTGACCTAAACTTGTTTCCACCATTGTGTTGTGTTTCTGTTCCCTCCATAAAGTACCATAAACCAGCAAATTGCAGGGGCGAGCAAATAATAAATTAATTAGCTTGTCCACTTAGCATGTAAGCTTCAGCCTGGTGCCCAACCACATGCTTACACAAAAACATAATTGGTTACAAATTAAAGCCACTGAATATTGCAAGCTATTTTGCCAATAAAGTGCATTAAAAGACAAACCAAAACAAAATAAATCAAAGCCTAACTTATCAAACAAATGTCCCCACTAAAGCAAAAAAAGGCCAAAGCTTCCAACCCAACCTTCTAACAAAACCAAGCAAAATCTAACCAATCTAACAAACAAGACAAAGGTTTTCATTAAAAAAAATTAAAATCCAGTTAACAATACAAATTTTCCACAAACACAACAAATCCAGCAAACAAACAAAAGGAATTTCTACCAAAACAAAAAAACTATTTATTAAAATCAGTTATCAGTAAAATAAACACAATGTCTACACTTTTTTCCTCATTTATTTGCTGGTTTTATTTACAGTATATAAGGACACATTGACTGTTTCTTCATTGGAGTTTTTGTATTTTAGGTTTATGATCCTGGTCGTGCTGTAAGTCTTCTTTCTAATACTCCCAGATAAATTGTGTTGTAGTTTGTTGTTAACTTTCTATTTATACCAAAACCCCTTGTGTATTTATTTTTTATTATTTTATCTTTTTGTATTAAATATAGCAAAGTTATATCTTTATACTTAAAAATTTAGAAATTTCTGTGAAACAGAACACAATTTATTGTTTGTAGCAAAATAAAAAAAAGTTTGCTAAGAAATTTCCAACAAAACAGTATAAACTGAGAAAGTATTTTTTAATTGTCTGTTTAATGTTTTGAAAACATGATTACATAAAATTTTTTTTTTAGTTATTTTAAATCTTAAAACCATTTAACAAGAAAGGAAATAAAAAATACTGTGCATTTTTTAAAACATTTGTCAATGATTCTGAAAATTCATTTTAGGCCAAAGACTGTAATAATTTTTTTGAATGTTTGTAATATTCGGGAGTTTTGTCTTGAAAAAAATAACAGAAAAGTGTATTTTGACATAATTGATCACAGAATTAATCCCAAGTCATCATACTGTTTATTGTAAATTGTCACCATTATGTTATTAAAAAAGAAATGTTGGATGCTAATTAAAAAGACCAAGTACAGACTATTCTAATGCCTGTATATTACTCCGCATCTGATGCACGTAGTGTAGCAGGTAGTGGAATTCGGAAACGCTCTTTAGTTACAACATTGTGATGCATCACAGCATTGTGAAGTACATTAATTTTAAACATAGCCTACCTACCAAATAAAACTTTTATTCTTTGAAAGTCAATAAGTAGGGTTTTTTATTTTTCTGTTTGAACACAAATGTCCACTGGGCAACTGTGAATAAAAAATTAATCGCCCAGACAGAGATTCTGTGTGTCCCTGGCTCAGGTTTGTGATTTTTCCACCCCTGCAGTCAGAATGAGCTTTATCACAATCAGAATAAGAAAGTTTACTGGAAAATTTTTTCCTTGGCCAAGAGCTGATATTGTTAAGTTTAGAATCGGGCACTGATCGGGCATAACTATGATCACCTGCCTAATATTGTGTTGGTCTGCCTTTTGCTTCCAAAACAGTCCTGAACCTTCGAGCATTAACAGCATGAACTTCTTCAGCAATTTGAGCTACTAGAGCTCGTCTTTTGGATCGGACCACATGGAGATGCTCTGACCCAGTCAACTAGTCATAACAATTTAGCCCTTGTCAAAATCAAATCCTTACGCTTGCATATTTTTCCTGCCTATTTTCACTTGCTGTCTAATCTATCCAACCACTAACAGGTGCCATGATGAAGATTATCAGTGTTATTCACTTCACTTGTCATAATGCTATAATGATATAATGTTATGCCAGATCAGTAAATTTATTGGAATCAGTATTATTAACTTATTTACCAACCCCATATTCCAATTACCTATTTACACAGTTAGAATTCAACTGTGATTGACATTATCATGCTTTTTTCCCCAATCCTTGACTATCAATCCTTGACTAGGATTTTTCCCAATTCTTTGTTTTATATATTATACAATTATACAGTTATGATACTGATATACCTATGTTTAAAGTAAAGCACACGATTTTGTGGTCAGACCAAAATATTTTCACATTTTGTTCCTATTTGATGTCCTCAGGTGTGTTTAAACATGTTCATCAGGGCTAAAAATCAAACTACCTATAGTAGAATAAAAATAAAATCCATTGTAATTAAAAAAAGAATAAAGCGAAAACTTTGTTAACCCCTGTTTTTGCTCTCACCAACATCCAAAATTCTGGATTTTTTTAAAAGTTAAGTATTACAGTAGTTTGTTTGAAGGTTCCTTCATAAACATTCTGTATGTTCATGGTCTGTTTAATAGTCTAGTGTAACTTGACATAAACTGGCAACTTGGGGTGCAATTTACAAACACAGTTTCAGATTGCTGGTTGTGGCTATATTTAATATTGATTTTGCACATTAAAGTAATTGAATATTTATTGAAAGTCCAAAATGGAAATGTGATTTTGTATTTTACATTCAAAGAGAAAACTTTGTTAATTAATTGGCAAGATTGTTGGATTAAAGCCACGGGTTGCTGTTGACAAACCCCTATTTTACGCCTAAAGAATCCTTTTGCTTGCAAAGCTAAAGACGTGTTTTCATTCGAGATGGTTAAAGCTTTTTTTCTTAAAATAACCGCCAAACAAGCAGGCGATTGATGTTAAATCCTGATACAAATCACTGCAATGAACCAGTTGAACTGTTAACATTTATGGCAACTGTTCTAAAAAACAACAGCGACAAATTCAAATGTCTCCTATTCACATATACTGCATATTGGTAAATATTTAGAATAAATTATCTATTCAGTTTGAATAATGTATTCATATCTGATTTACATTAGCATATTCTACTTTTCACATCCATTAACTGACACAAAAGAGGCTCAGCAGTTGTCCATTTTAAAGTGGGACAAAGTGTGAGTTGAGACCAAACTCCCATGATGTTCCTCGGTTATTAAAGTTTTTGGGGACAACTGAACTGGGGTTTAGCTTTTCAGCATCCTCACAGGAATGGTGTTCTTCAGACGCCATGGTAACAGTGATGAAAGGCTTTGCAATTTACAACTGCAAGCTCTGTGAATAGTAGCATAGGCTGTCACTATCTGTTAACCCAGTATCAAAGTGTGTGTGTGTATCAAAACGTACACACTTGTGAACTCGCAAACCTCGCAGTGTGAAAATTGTGCAGATGTTTATGACAGAGCGAGATTTTCACAGCCCGTGTTTTACTATGCTCTAACATCTTTTTTTTTAACCTCTCTAACTTTATTTGTGACTCTTCAAGGGAGACTTTATGTATGGGGGCATTAAATAAGTTATACACAAGCTGAGCAGCTTGTACACAGCCAATGCTTACCGCTGCTAAACGAAGGAAAAGAGAATAAAAGAGAAAGAGACGGAAAAGAGATAAAAAAGCATTTTTGATGTTTATTTCTTTATTGAACTATTGGGCTGCCTGTTAATATTTATTGCATTTATTATTGAACACAGTTTGGGGATATACTGTATTGTAGATTGCTATTGAGCAGAATGAATAATGTTGGATTTTTCTTTTGTCTTTTTAAGAACTACAGCTCTCTGAGAGAGTGAGAGCAAGAGAAAGAAACTGAGGTGTGACAGGATATGGGTGATAGAAAAAAGTGTTACTAAGATGTGTTCAGCCTGTTTTTCCACTGTTCTTTGTAGATTACATCATGTGTATATGTGCGAAACAAAGAAAGGGTAGATGATTTAAATGTGATTATAACAGATACATGTATATGTTCTCTCTGCTCCTATACATGTTCCCTGAATGAACTGTTATCTAACATATAGCCCTTAACTGTTTTTAGTAATTGCCAATTTTACAACACCTTTTAGCCTCATCAGTGAATTCGAATTCTAGATAAATACAATTCAGTACTGTACAATATTTATATTATTCATGTTACTCAAACATGCACAGATATAGAGATATAAGCAATTGCTTAAGATTTATCTTCATTACTTAAAGCAGTAACATATGCTAATGCTCAAGCTAATCTACACTATCAGTGTATTGACACACAGGACTACAATTAGGATACAATTTGATTTATTTAACCAAGCTAGCTAGTAGCATTTTATCCAACATTGTTAGCCAAGACTAATACTATCTGACTTGTTTGGATATTTATGACAATGTTATAAAGGGCAAATATAACTGAAACATTAGCTAGCATTAGCTTATGACCAGAAATGATTTAACCATATTAGTGTTCAAGGTGATCACTTAAAATATCATAAGTTGAAGATGGTACTATGACTGTGACAGTCTTTATTGCTTCATGCTGATTTTTATTTTTTTTTCCTGCTCTAAACCGATGGCTTTCCTCTTCTTTTTTTTACTACAAGCAGGAGACTTGGGCGCTTGGAAGAGATGCTTTTATCACTAAAACTGTTGTTTGCATCAGAAAAAAATACACACTGAGACAACTTTACTCTGTCGACCGCTAGCGAGAGCGGGGCATCTCACAGGGCGAGAAATACGCCCCTTTCCAGCTGCACGTCCGACGTACACTCGTACATCGTATGCTGCTGCCTGTTTCGCAAGTTTTTTTATATTTTTACAATTGTGTCGTATCGCTATCGTCATCGTACGATCGAAAAATCATAAGTCGAACCATCGTAACTCTGGGACTATCTGTAAATGCATAAATAAATATTATTTAAAATTAAACTCAAGTTTTTGGACACTGATGGCTGGCAACTAGTCACTCAGGACTGAATTACAGTTACCTAGTTAACTGCCTACTGAGAGATATTTCTGTAACTTTAATGTTAAAAACCAATGTAGATTTTATAGATTAATGATAAAATGAGCTGGATTTGTTAATAGCCTAACTATGTTTTCTAAAAGGTTAAATAATCATCTAGAGTGAAGAAATTTGCATGTAATTACCTTGTTTATTTGTCCACCAAACAATGTGTGTACTCTTATTTAAGACACTTCATTAATAATTGAAATATATTTATGTAATGCGTTACTGCAGTAGCAACACTGCATTTATGTGACTTTTAATTACATAAAAATTTGATGAAAATTTGGCTTTTTTTTTCAGAGAGGGCTGGTTTAGGTTCCCTTGTACTCTATTCACACAAATGTACATTAACAGTAGTCTAGATATTTATGACATAACAGTTATACCGTGTTATATGAGAAAAAATGTATCCATGTCCGAATTTTTAGCCTCTTATAGCCAATCCCTTTTTACCTCAACCGTGGTGTAAACAATTACTAATTTGTAATTAATCACACAAACGTATGTGAATGGAGTTAATGGGAAAGGGTAAAAAGGGCAATATCAGCGCATTCTCATGTTCAACTTAGTTTGAATTAAAAAAATGAAACACCCACTTGTTAGACCATCAGATTTTGTTTAACACAAGTGTTGTCTTCATTTTCTTCAAGTGTTTTCTTCATCACGCTGGATGTTCTGTTCAGGTCTGAATGACCCATTTGTTAAAGTGGAACAATATTAAAATGACCTTTCTGTCACTTCTGTGCACTTGCCTCAGCTTTTTCTTAATCAAACTCAATCGCTTAAAAATAATAATAAATACGGTGTATATTTTGATCACAGAGATCATGTTGATGGCATTTTAATTCGAATGTTTCATATATTTCTGCTTTAAAAAATCAAAATAGTGATTTTTGTTGCCAGCATGCATATTTCCAGACACTTTGTCTGTATTGTTAGTAACATAATTAATTACTCGGTTTCCTGACTGCTATAAACCTCCAGCATATAATTGCTATACGCCGTCTTTATTTACTCCTGTGTTTAAACTGAGACTCTAAATCCTTCGCCTGGAGTTTTCTTTTTATGTGTGTGTGCTTGTGTACAGTATGTGTGTTGCTGGCCCCCAACCCCATCAATGCTACGTCTGCCGGGCGCTGAGTTACAGCTCCTAAACGAGTGGGTATAAATAATAAAGGAGAGGGCTAGAACTTTGCCTGCCTGGTTATTGCC
Source organism: Silurus meridionalis (assembly GCF_014805685.1). Lineage (NCBI taxonomy): Eukaryota > Metazoa > Chordata > Actinopteri > Siluriformes > Siluridae > Silurus > Silurus meridionalis. Next base: position 11,388,569 of record NC_060907.1, read on the forward strand.
TGTCTCCTCGAGCTCAATATAAGCAGGAGGAAATTACGCATCCTATTACCCTGTCCCTGGGTGCTGTGACGTTCCTGTGGCTGACTCTAAGAGTCAAAACTTTATGAAAGGGAAAGAGTGAGAAGGAGAGAGAAATAGATGCACACCATGTACCTGGTTTCATGCAAATCTTTATATCTGCACAAGCAATCCTGGATAGAAGTATTTTGAACAAATAGGAAAATACTGCAGAACAGTTTGTATGTTGAGCTGGAATGCTAAAGTTGATATTTTGAGAATAGGCAGATGTAATTAAATGGTGATTTGAATTATGTAAATAATAAAAGCATCTAAGAATATGTTTCTTATCTTATACACTGTGCTTATTTTGACACACGATTGAATAATTAGATATTTGCATGCAAGTGTACTCATATCTGAGACAAACGTATTTATTATTGTAGACATTTTATGTTTTCCACATATTGATATCACACATAATTTAAATGTTCATGATTTTTGGTGAGCATATAGACAAAAAGTATATAAAATGGACAATTGTTATACTAATTATAACTGCATAAAAGTCAACATTTAAATGTACTGAAATATATCAATATTAATAGTTAATACTGTATAAGAGAAATTATATTTGATATTAGAAATGTGGAGTGTTGAAATGCTTGCAATTTGTATGAAAAGTTACAAAGAGTAAGGATAATGTTCGAATCTTTACTTATATTTATTTATTTTTTTGTTGAAATTGACTGAGATCACAGCAAATTACACTAATATATATATATTTTTTACTTGTGCAATACAATACAAATTGGCAGTAAATTGAGTAAATTTTGCTTATTACATCTAAAACAATGCTGAATTTTAATGAAACATTGACTTATTTGGATGTTTTGTTTTTGCCATTTATATATTACTTTGTGTTTTCTGATTTGCTGTTTTTTTGTAAATTGTTTTGTGAAAACCTGTCTGCCGATTTGTGCCATTTTTTTATTTGTTTTTACAGATGTAACTTTAGTTTAATTGCTGTGTGGTTTTCTAATATGCAGTATGCTATATACCGATTTGCTAATTAGTTTCTTCATTACAGGTCACTGTAGTGTGTATTTGAAAGGTATTTACTTTAGAGTATATTCAGGACTTGCAGTGTTTGGATAATTGCTTGACTGATATTGCTGGTGGCTTGATTGAAGAGCTCAATGAAACAATGCGTTAAATAAAGTTGTACCATATGATGAATTTCACCACATTGCCCACTCGTAAGTAGTGCTATTACAAAACCTTGGAAGAAACTCATGTTAACAGATTGTATTCCATTTTAGCACCAAATAGTATTTACTTATTTTTTTCCAAACCAGCCCAAAGCTCACTCTGGGTAATCGTATAACACTTACATAACAGCACAGTAATTGCATCTCCTTGGGGTGATATCAGGGGAAAAATTAAAAGGATTACAGTGATTGTAAGCTAAGAGAGAGAGAGCGGGAGTGAGAGAGATAGAGAGAGAGAGAGAGAATAGAGATAAAACTCTTGAGCAGGGTCAAAAACTTGGGGTGGTCTAGCAGGCCAACTTCGTGGCTTTTTCTGTGTTCACTTGTGTGAATGTGTCTGAACATGTGCTCTGTATTACGAGCGTTGGATTAGGGTGCACAATTAACAGACCTACGGAAGAGCAGTACTATGACAACTGCCCGCTCTTCAGTTGCCATGGCAATGGCAACGGCATTCACCAAAGGAAGCCAGGCTTTAAAAAAAGCAAAGTATATTAAAGAGGGGTAAGAGGACACTCATTCTACAGGAAAGAGAACAGCTAGCTCTTGCAGCGTGCCAAATGTAAACAGGCCTCGGATTGCTCTAGTGCAAGATGGGCATTAAAGAGCTAATTGAAATGATATGTACAGACACTTTGGGTTTGTAGTGTAGGGAAAGATTTTTTTTCCTCCTAAGGTGAATTTATGCATAGGCTCAGTGAGGCTTCATATTTATAACTGTTGATGCGCATGTAGCTCGCTGCGGTATACAGCTTGATGTCAGTTCAAAAACAAGATGTCTGATTTGATCAAGATTTTAAAGATCCTTATTTTGAAGATCCCATGAAGAGTTCTCTTTCTAATCTTTCTAAGTCTGGTGTGTGAGATTAGAGCTATACTTATACATTCCAGATTGAAAAGTAACCTACTACAGAGTTAATGATGCTTCTAACTTTTTCTTACATAACTATTAACATCCTGTTGAACTTTTTTCCACTGTGCATGACCCTGAGAGCAGCATCCCGTTCCCAAACATTCCTCTTCCACACCACCTGGTAAAGCATGGTGGTGGATTCTTTGTGTTGAAAATTACCCTTGGCCTATGAATTGCTTATCTAACTAATCTTTTCCTTATCTTCTTAACAAGGCACTGTATACTCATGCAATTAAGAGCATTTAGTTTTGTATAGCAAAAGAACCAGCTAATGCGTTATAAGAATAACTTCAAAAGCATCGTCCTGTCCTCTGAGTACTCGAACACGCTCACACTCAAGCTTAATGAGACCATCATACAGAGAAAATCCGTTATAATTACTGCAGTCATCAAAGTTGTATAGAAACTGATGCAGATTTAAGATCACTTCTAAAGAAATTTGTGTCATTTGACATCAAAGCAAGTGCTGATTTGAGTGCAAATCATTATGTGTAAAATTGTATTTATATCAAAACAGGTTTCAATTTTGGCAGGTATTTTTTATGTGAAATAGTAGTAAAACTATGCTATAAAATTATGCATAAACATATACATGATCTCTTAACCCCTTAGCCTTCAGCGGTGTGAAAAGGGACAAAAGTAACCATGATAAATTATTTTTAGTTCACTGTTTTTCAATGGCAAATGCATAACAAAAGTATTTGCTGAAATTGTGTAAACAGAATGCTATAATTGTAATAACGACCCACAAACGCATCCACTGCTGCAAATCCTGGTTTATTTCGAAAGATAAGGGTCCACTGAACAACATGTCGTAAAGCATTTTTGGTCCAACGAATCAATAGTGTTGTAATTTAAATAGTTATTCTTTTTTTACGTCGTAGCACTTCGGGGAGTGAATTGTCTGTATATGTTTTGGAATATATCTTTAATAAAGTGACAGAAAATCCCAAATATGGCTGGTAGAATATAGTGTTACAAAAGAAATGGGACCACCCACTAAAAAAAAAAGATAAGCAGAATATTGGGCCTGAGCATGCACAACCAGCCTAATTTGTACATCAATTTAATGTTAATAAAAATGTTAAATGTTTATAATGTACCAAACATTTAGTATTGTGTTGCATTGAGTGCCTCGTAAAGTTGAAATTAAAAAGACAAAAAAAAAATCAATGCAACAAAAAAGGTAAACACTTGCTTAAAATCCACCTAAAATCACTAATTGGGTTTGTATTGCTGCACAGATGGAGACAATTCACAGAATTATCACAGTGGGCTCTGCATTCTCATTTGCTATATTTGCTTTATATGACACTCAGATTTAAAGTGGTGGAAAAAGCATGGAGCCATGAAAGCTGTGTGAAAAAAATTATGCACAGGTTTACTACCTTTAAACATGATTATTAAACACCATTTTACCACTCTGAACTTAGGCATTGGAAAGGCGTAAATGATTCTATATTGTACAATAAGCAACAATGAATAAACAAACAAATAAATTAATAAACTTTACCTAACAAAGTTTCTGTAGAAGACTGATCTCTTGCTGTATATCTCATCCTGCCTCTCTGTCCGTTTCTGTTCTGTTCGGTCTCTTGCTAGTTTTCCGACATTTAGTTCAACTGCCAAACATAGTTACAGATGAATATGCATGTAGCTTAAAAGCTTGTGTCCTTTTTTGCTTCCTAACTAATTACAAGTTAATTACAAGCCCATAAATGTTCGAAAAGCAGGACTGCACTTAGCGGCATATAATAATCTAAAATAGAAGCAAGCAAAACTGGTTACACTCTTGTTATTGCATTTCTTTTAACATACATACAACACTACGGGTTTTTAAAGGTGGTTATCTTCAGAATTTAAAACCTTGTTAAACCTTGTTGCTCCTTAAAATCATGTAAAAGCCAAATATTCCTGGTATCTACTAATAAAATGGATACAGAACTTTAAATAGAGGTGGTGGTGCTGTAAACAAATTCATAGTGTTAGTAATTTGAAATATTTCAACAAGTCATTCTGTGATTTCGGAGGTTGTAACCTTTAGTATCTCTTTTGCGTTTAGCTTTACAAGTAAAAAAAAATGCATTTCTCTAATAAATAAAATTCCTTGAACTTTGAGGGTTTTTCAATCATTATTTGGAGTCTTCCTTGAACATTTCCAAGGTGCATCATCTTGAGTGAATTACAGTGATGGTAGCATCATGTTTGCCTCTTAATTGCCGACTAATCTGACTAATACTGTCTTTAGTTGGCTTCTTTACAAGGCACCGTGTGTTAATGTGTTGAACACTTAGCGCTGTTCGACGATATCATTTAAATGGAACTAAATTATTTAGATTTTTTTTCATTCAACCTTATGACTTTCACAACCTGGGTTTATTATCAAGGGTTTGCTGAATATCGAAATGTTTTAATTTCACTACTCTGGTCTGTTATAGTCAAGAGTTCATTTTTATGCTTAGCAAGACTGCCAATTGTAGTGTTTGACCTTTTCTGTCAGTAATTATTTAAAATCGATGAATGAGAATACCAGGGTTAACCATTTATTTGCATAATATTCTCAGCAGATTTTTACAATTGAGTTGTAATGAGAAGTAATAAAGATTCTTAGAATACATTTTTTTAGAGTTCTGAGGGATATTGCTATTTCTGCTGTTCCATGTATAATCACAGACAGAAGCCAGACCTCGCTCTCATATTCTAGTTGTTTCTTTTTGTCTCTTTCTCTGGCATCTGAAGTGTGAAACAGGAATATTTGTCAGCAAAAATTCGTAGCAAAATCTTCCAGACCGTTAGTATTGATTATACAAGTCTTTTGGTCATACACCTTATAAGAAACGGTGAGTTACAAAAGCAAGAATAAGTTATAACAAGCTTGTGGGGGACCTGGGAGTAATTGATGCCACTGAATTTCTTGCATTAAATCATAAAAAATATATATATGCATTAATATATATATATATATATATATATATATATATATATATATATATATATATATATATATATATATACACTCAACATCATGTAAAAAGTTTGTTCCTTTTCCAAAACAATTCATTACCTTACTAACTTAATATTACTGTATTACCATGTTTACAGAGAACTTTATTTCATGAGCACATCAAGTGGGCTTTGCTCTGTAATGTGAAATGTAGAGAAAAAGTTCCAGTTTATTCTATTTAATATAGACATCTGAGAGAAACATAAAGATAATCCATGTCTTTTTCTGTTAGATTGGGTTTATATACATCCATTACTATAGCATTGTTCTAAAGTGATTTATATGATTAAGAGGTCAAATCTGTGAGATACTGTGTGGTAATAACATCAATATTAACATGATAATATTCTGACTACACATTCAACACAAATACATACTACACATATTCATACTATACAGTAAATGCAACACTAAAGCCCATCAGTTTGAATTAAATAGACAAAAAAATGCAAGATTATTTAAATTTTGTATAATATTCACTTGAAATAACTTGATTTGTACTGTAGCACAGATGGGGAGATTTGAGTTACAGAACTATCACAGTGGACTATGGATAGTCAATTACAATTTTTTTCACTCAGACTTAAAGTGGAAGGCAAATGAAATATGTAAAAGAAAAAATAGACATCGGCCTGGTGATTGGTGGAAGATATACAACATTTAACCATATAATTAGAACCAAACAAATTATTCAAGACCATACAATGTGCTTCTGCAAAAGGCAAGTGATGCAGTATGTAGTTTGCACACAGCTAGAAGGTTCCATTTCTGATTAGCTATGCATGTACACTGCCTTTCAACTTCGGTAAAAAAAAAAGGCACTCAACTTCAGGCACTCAACATGCTGTTTCTTGGCTGAATTGTGGTAATGAAATAATTTTTGTATTGCTTTGAGGAAACCGATACACTGAATATTAGTCTGTCTCTTTCTTTTAAACATGAATTTCTTTTAACCACAACATATCACCGCAAGACTGCAAGAACTGTCTGAAGTGTGTGTTTGAACTCGACACCGTGCTGCTTTCAAAGCCATTTCTACGTCTAAGATCAGTTTTGATGTCTTTCTATAGCAGTTAAAACCAGGCACTCAGGAAAGGAAGGTAGTCTTTTCAGCATTCTGCCAGCATGTAACAGAACATGCCTCCATCAATGTGTGTGTGTGTGTGTGTGTGTTTTATTTATTACAGAGATGAATATACAAGTGTGTGAGGTTATTCTCTTCATACACATTAGTGAAGAAGAGGTCAAACATTTGGTGTTGATTTCTACTTGTACACAAGCACGTAAACATTGTCGTTATCACAGATTCCCGTGTTTCCTCACACCTTTCCAGACTTTTACGTTCTTTTACTTGGAATCACGCCCACGTGGCTCAGAATTGACATTAAAAACAACAATAATACATAAAGGATCTAAACATTTACCTCAGATCTATTGGTAAATCTGTCGAAAAGAACTTTATTTCACTATATTTATGCTATAATTACACTTAGCATGACCTGCATTATAAAGTTGTAAACTTTAAAAAAGTGGGCTGTTCCTGCAGGTTTGCCTTTTGAAAACCAGTATGTTTATATGTAACTGAATCTAACTTTTGCCACCACTTAACACAAACCGTGTTTTCTTTTTTTAACACCCACTAGCTATTAGTCTAGTGAAAATAGTTTCAGTTACAATGTTGTATATGGCTTATGGTTCACCAGAATTGTGGCTGACTACACACACCCCTCACACACACACAATGTTCTGTCATCTGGAAAAAAAGGTACCTAAGTATTCGGGCCTTCAAGACCAGACTGTGTTGAGTCTGAATGCTTGAGGGAATAAACATAACAGAAAGAAAGGGGACTGATACACACACTCATAAATGAACACTTTTTTGAATTTTTGCACCAAAATTTACTATTTACATATACAGTATATACTGTAACATGGACAATGTCTTTGCCCTTTATTTAACAGTTAGCTCGGTATACTGGTCGATGCGGCATTGTGATATTGTTCCCATATGCACTTAAGTGTTGAGTTTTAGTGCAAAAATGTTGTTTGCACACATGCACTTTATGTAGTCTTGGGTGTAAATCTGCTATGTAGGAGGTATTTTTGTGTTGTCCTGGAGGAGCATTCTTTTGTTTTACTGTGTACTGTACCAACTGTATGTGGTTGAAATGACAGTAAAAGCCACTTGACTTGAATTTTCAGCACCTGTTGAAGATATGTAGCAACAAAAGATGACAGTATTCAGGGTATACAACTTTTCATTGTAAAGTGATGATATGCAGATGCAAGTGAAGTATTTTATATAAATAGGTGCAAGCATTAACAACACACACACACACACACACACACACACACACACACACACACACACACACACACACAAATGAAAGTTTGAAGGAATGAATACATTTATGAATGAATGAACCATAACCTGAGCTTAAACATGGAGGCAGCAGACAACAGCCATGTAAAGACAATACAAGACAAACCGTCTGAAAAGGTACGTGCTAATGTGCTCACCCCTAAAACAGGTGTGTGTGTGTGTGTGTGTGTGTGTGTGTGTGTAAGAGAAAGATCAGTGACATGTGTTTAGGTCATGTGATGCAGACACTGAATTTCTTTGACTGCTGGGAAACGTAGTTCATAATCTTGACACTCTTAAATTGAAATTCATGACAGCAGCAGGACAAACCATTTTTTGGCAGAAATTGCAGAAGAATGAAATATAGTTATGTTTTGGGATATGAACTCACAGAGGCTTATAATGTGTAGTCATATTGCTGTTTTAGTTGCATTCCTGTCAGGGAGTTTTGTGCAGAATCCTAGTGCGAGATTACATTCTGTTCAATGTTATATTTGTTATTACTGCTGAGGAAATTCAAATCATCAACAAGCTGTTTTATAGCAAATCATTAGCTGGGCCATAATGGAAAGGAAATTGGTGATTAGAAAAAAGGAAAAGCAGCAAATACTGGGCACTTTTAGCACTGGCAAACATGGCAATACTTAATGAATTTGGATGCTCTACTCAAAAAATGAAGTGTGTATCGTTTAATTTGCTGAAAGTTTAACACACTAAGTGAGAAACTTCACAACCGCATAGATGACAATTAGAAGTAAAAAATTTTACTGAAGAGGTTGGCTTTTAAATGTAACAGTTGTTCATGTGCAGGATGTTCTGGCAATGTGTGAGGCACCAGGACGTAAACCACACTATTAGTTTAGTGCAACGTCTAAGTGATTCATTTGAGACTGTTTCATTCATGTCGCAGTATAACAACACGCATGGATACAATCCGGCAGTACAGAAATTCTGATGTAGACTGGATCTGTAATGAGCAAATTAGCAGGAAAGACATTCAAAAGGAAATGAGAGGAACCAACCTAAAGTGCACTGTATGCTGGTTTGTGAGGAGAAAAAAGTGAACCAGAAGGCCTATTATTTCGTGTTAAGACCAAATTTTATTTTTGAATAAGCAGAATGTTAACAGGTATTAACTCATAGGACTGATTTCTATGCTTTTTTCAGTCACACACAGTTGCTAATCCATACAAACTTGCACACCTTTTCTATGTTCCAATTCTCAGACAGACAATGACTCACAAGAATCTGTTCTCATACATAAAACTAGGTAAATGCATCCTGTTTCTCTGCTCTGTGTCCTTCCTCTTCCTCTGAGACTAAATCACGCCATGTCTGTTCGTCCTGAAGCATTGCCAGCTGTGCTCAGCAGAGGGAGTGTTCAGCCTGAGGAATATCACCTGATGAGCAATTAGGCGGTGCGCTTATTATTGGAGATATGTGCAAAAAATATGAAAAATCCTTCCTGCTCTAGTTGCTGCAGTTGTTAAAAATAGGTCTTTACTCAAACCACAGGATGTCAACTATGCTCAAATGCCTCGGCTTTGTAATTTGGTTTTCCAGCATAAATGACATTTGCTTGCATTTGCACTGTGTGACTGTGCATCAGCCTTGGCTGACAGGGTCGTTTTGTCGCCGGCCGGTGCTCTCATGCTACACCAAGCACGCCATTTTGCTAAACTCATAGTCCCACGATTTATAGTAAATAGGACATGACAGATGGGTCACAAAAGGTGCATGAGTAAGTGGCATGCAGGTAAATGCCAGAGCTTTATGAACACTTTGCTTGCTCGCCACACTGTCTCTTCAGATGAGAGTACAATTTGTTGTTCTTGTATAGCATGAGATCACGAACATTGGGTTTCTAGTCATTTTGACGCTGTGTAATTGTATCGAGGCTTTAGGTTCGAATGGCTGCGTTATAAATAGTTGTGGCTCGGCATGGAGACAATCAAATCAGCTTCTCTCATTGCTGTAAACAGCAGCCCAGTGCAGTGGCATTCCCATTAAAATATAGAAATTAGACATTTTTAGAAATCAAAAAGTATTATTTGATATTATTTAAAGATTAATATTTTAGTGCCATTTATAAACAACCGGCTATCACAATTAAAACTTTCTATCTTTATTTGAAATCTTTATTTAGTTTTGTATTTGTAATTTTGTTTCAATTTTTATTAATATTATAATTTAATTGGTATACAATTTTTTAATTTTAATGAAATGCTTAGGATTTGCATTGCATGGCAGCAAATCAAACAAATGAATCCAGTTTTATCGTATTTATCGTTTAGTCCATGTAACCAAATTTATATTCAAATACACATTTAACCATTCAAATGACATCATCACTTGTCCTAATTAATAAACAAAGAAATAAACATAAACAGTCATTCTAACAAATTTTCTTTGCTGCATGAGTAATGATGAAACCTTTACCAAAAATTTGGATTAGAACTCAAATTTTATTGATCGAAAATAAGATTTAAGCAATACATAAAAGTGGAAACAGAATGACTGTATTTGCATTCTTACAAATACAGAGTGTGTGTAATTATTTGTGCAATATACATTGCGCAAAATCAAGCTGAGGTAGTGGTTGTCGATTGTTGTTGATGTGATCCATAAAATCACTAAGATATGTGCAACGAACATACAGAAACTGAAATAAAAAAAAAAGCCAATCACTGAAAAGCAGACAGGATGTGAGACATATGTTTCTTAACTAGGCTGGGGGGGGGGGAGCTTTAATACATATGCTGCTTCAGCAAGGACTGATGGAGAAAGTAGCCTGATTGCAAGGGCTAAAGGAGGATTTCCATTTCTGAAGCTTGTGCATTGATCTGCACACAAGCTGATGCCGGCAGTGCATGAAGCATGGGAGACTGTAACTAGAAGCAACCACTTTCAAATATTTTACGTGTACACATTTTACCACCTGCCTTCAGAAATGCCAGACTGCTCATTGAAGCTGCCTCCCAAGTGAACATAAGCCTGCTGAAGATTTTCAAAATGTTCTGTGTTGCCAGTACACTGTCAAAGCCGTTTGGAAGGACTTTCCTGATGCTTGCTGAACAAACATCGACATCTCAAGACATTACCTGTGCAGAGGTAGATAGCAAGGAGTAGAAAGAGCTGGCTTTTCATTCTACCAGTGCAAAATGCAGGTGTGAATGTTAATTGCTTTCTTCCAATGTATGAAATAACCAATGGTCAGATAATGTTTTTAGAAGAAATTCATTTCAAGCATTTGTAATAATGGGATTTTGTCTATAATTGAGATCTTTAGAATTAGCATTTGTTAGTTGGAAGACAATAACCTGCAGTCTATTCAGGCAGTCACTGAAAACTTTAGAGTCATCCTGATTTAAATTTGGTTTCTATCGCCACTGGAACATCATAGCTGTTTAAAAAATGCAAAATGAATGAATGAAATGATGGCCTTAACTGTCATAATGAAGAATCCACTTCTAGTAAATAAATAAACTACTTATCTTGCCCAGCTCATTTTGCTGTAATGTTTCAAACATTTTTTTTTTCGTAATCTAAGGGATAGACTGTGCATACAGAAACATACATGCTACTAAATTCTGCATGCCAAAAATATTGTTTCAATGGTCTGTGGGCAAATCATCTGACATTTAGGTTGTAGACATTCTACAGTGTTAAAATACCAAAGGGGGTAAGGTTAGGCTGATTACTGCAAAATGTAAAAAGTTTGAAAAGTTAGAAATTGCTGCATAGAAATCTGTGTATAAACAGTGGTTTATATCAGATACCTCATAATTCTGAAGCTTGCAGACAGACAAGTATACAAAATATATAATATACTCTGTGATACATGAGCGAATAGTTTAAAGTCTAAGACTTTACAGGCTTTACAGTGTTCTATTTAAGAAACTTATTTATACCAATGAAAGGCTTTTTACTTCTAGCAAAATATCTGCCAAACTCAGCTGAATGCCAATGTGTCCTAATGACCAATGACCAGATTTCAACTGCAAATAAGATAGACTGGGCAAACCCTAAGAAGTACAAACATACCCCTTTAAATATACATAGAAAAAAAAAAAGCTCTTGATTGTCTATGAAGGGAACTGACTGTTCTCCTATTAATCACTTAATTCGCAATTATGCTTAAGGAGCATAACTATCAATTACATCCATGACAGATTTCTTTCTCTAATTGTCCATTTTTTATGCTTATAAACAGAACTTGGAATCATTGGCTGTGCAGTTGGATAGGAAGTAAACTACATCTTGCAACTCATAGGATTGTAAAAATGACATTCATTAAATAGTAATTTGGCAAAACTTTCCCTGCCTATAGTCTCGTTACATATTTCCATATTTCTTTGAGGCACTTAAACACTTTGTGTTCAGGGGATGGATTAAGTGATGTATACAAGTAAGAATACATTATGTGGGATGACAACACCATACTGAGATCCAAAATAAAACCATTAAAAAACAGGTTTCTATACACATCCAATGAAAAATAATAATAATAACCGTGATAATAACAACAATTATTATTACGGTTATTATTATACTACTAATATTAATTGTATTATATTTAAATTATGTGAATGCAGGATAATAAGGCCCCTATCTGACTCACAATCTGGGCATGCATCTCAACTTCAGCATAGGTTTTTAGGTTCTGCGTGTTCAGCAAATGTTTGTTATATCTATAATGCAACAACCCCCATATTAAATCTAATTGAATTATGAAATTGAGTGATGTAGCTGGGTCTATCTATTGCTTTACCTTGTATGTATGTCTTTTCAAGTTATTGCCTATATTGAGTAGTATTTGTGGCATTTATTGGTATAAGCACCCATGTTTACTTGGACTTTTTTTGTTCTGCTTTACAACCGTCTCGTTTCTGGTCCATTGGTAGAAGCCTGCAGCACATGTATTACTGTCGACTTCTGTAACAGCTAGATACCTTAATTGCAGCCTGCCTCACTTAAAAGTCACTTTGGATAAAAGCATCTGCCAAGTGAGTAAATCTAATGTAAATGCTGAATTCACCTGGGTTGCCTTTAATAAGATGCTGCCATGTCTTTGCTAATAGTCTCAGCTCTTGTCAGCACAGGAGCTAATTTTTCTTTTAACACCTCCAACCACAACAAGAAGTCAGCTTAAGACAATTGGCTCTAAAACAGTCATTCAACTTCTCAGCCATGCTCTCCAAATGAAAGATTTATTTGAGAGATTTTGTGGCACTTGAAGAACCATGGAGTTTTCAACTGCAAGCAAACTATGTGTTTGCTTCCTCCTGTGCAATCGTGTTTGACAGGGTATAAGGGCAAAGCGATGGTTCAACCAATCTGTGACATTCATAAGGTCGATCCTGAGTGAGCACTTTAGCCAGCATGAGGCTTCCTGCTTCCTGACCACAGAGACTTGTTTTTTTTCTATTGCGGTTCACTATATCCTTAGTCATCTGCTTTTTTCTCTATGTTTACTTATTTTAAAAAAAATGTTTCTGTGATTTTTTCACAGTTTTAAGGATACATCAGTATGTCTTAATGGTTCATTTAATGTTGTCCAAAGGAAAAATAAAATCTGAATAACCTGCATATTGTGTTGAAAATTATCCAAGATTTGTTTCGTAATGAGATTAAAACTTTTTTGTATAAAATATGACATTTTGGTCTCTTGGCACATTGCTGACAAGTGTCCTACATTGACCACAATGCCATTTAACTACTGCCGTTCGACAAAGTGGTTCCACTGGGATAAAGCCTTTGCTTCATCTCTAACTTAATCTCCTTTTTATAGTCTGATCTGCCTCGTCTCTAAACTTGGCTGTCATTTCAACATGTTAAAGGAGATGCAAACAAAAAGCACCCTAGTTGAAAAAAGCTGATGCACTTGGTTATATAACGCACTGCACATGTCTCGGAATAAATATGCTTCAAAACATTTAGGCAATTAACATGTCAAACTGATAGAAAGAACATGGTAATTTTCTGAGAAGGAGTGCGATGAAGTCCATTTTGGCACATGGTGGATTTCAGGGGAAAATGCAAGATACTGTATGTTCATGACCAAGTTATCATTGTGGATGCGTCTTGAAGCTATGATAGCTTGGCTACTTTGGTTAAACAATGCATGTCTACATAAAAAAAAAATATATATATATATATATATATATATATATATATATATATATATATATATATATATATATATATATATTCTGTATATTGAATTGTCTAAGGGCAGTTGAATATTAATTTAATTATATTTAATTAGTTAATTAAAACACAAACCAATTCACATATTAGCACAGAATAAAGTCAAATAGCATTTGAGGCATGTGAAATGTTTGAAATCCTATTACTCAATACTTAGTAACGTCTCTAGGTTACGACTGTAACCCTAGTTCCCAGAGGGAACGAGACACTCCGTCGAAGCGCTATGCGTTCCCATAGCGTTTCGACGCAGCTCGAGTTCCTGAGAGGGAACGTCTCTAGGTTACGACCGTAGCCCTAGTTCCCTGAAGGGGAACACCTTGTATTACAGGCTGCACAGCCTTTACACCCACTCTTCCTTGCAGAATGCATCAAGTTCTAAAAATCCATTCCCAGTACATTTGCAATCTACTGACAGATTTTCAGTGATGCTTAAGTCAGCAGATAGTGAGGGCCATTCCCAAAAGCTACATCTTGTAATTCTAGAAATAGCTCAAACTGTATTTTGGGGTATGTATTACATTCTTCTCATGAAGAGATCTCTTTTCAGCTCCAGATTCTTGATTTGCTATCACATTAGCTTCCAGAATTTTTAGATATGTACTAAAATGTATTCTTCATGTTCTTCTACAGTGCCTAGACATTATTTCCTCAGCCTCTGGCATATAGAACCCCCTGATGATCAATAGCATACAAAGCTGCTCCTCCAGGTTTTGTGGCCAGAAAGTTTTATTTATCACTTCATAGCACTTGTTTTGAAAATGCCTCTAGCTTATCTAGATTGTGTTGTAGATATTTTAAGCTTTAACCACTGTGCTGGGGCTATGGTTCAGGTTTTCCTGATGACTATTACATGCAGATAATGTTTTTATAAGCAGTGCAGCACAATAATGGTGAATGGTGCTCCACTTCTGCTGTGTTAGCTTAATCTTCCAGCAGGGTCTTGCTTTGGCTTTGCTGCCAGTTCTAGCTAACAGTGCTTTCGGTCTTCCAAATCTTCTTGGGTTCCAGTTTCTAATAACTGCCATTTCATAACGACTTTCTGAACAGTGGAAATTGCAAGCTGGAAGTTATTTGATGTATTTTTATAGCTTTTCCCTGCCTTCTAGGCATCAATTAGCTTCATTTTCAGATCCTTATTCAGCTACTTGAAGAATCTCATGGTTGTTGAGTGTTTGAAGAGTCCAAGTCATGACAGTTCTTGATTCCTAATGAGTGCTAACGAGTTAGTTAAGGCCTAAGGAGTTAATTAGAGTTATGGGATTTTTTTTTTTTTTATCTGAAATGTTATTTGCAGTTTGCAATGATTGCTATTAAGATTTGTTTTCATACATATATATTTCTTATGTTAAATCAATTACAAACAAATTGAGAAAAAATTGTGTATACATATATTAAAAATAGTATAGTTTTGTAAAGTCTGAAATAGTAATGTTTCTTTATTTTTTTTAATGAATAAATAAAATCGAATTTGAGGAGCCCGAACCTGATTAGGGCTGCATCCAAATGTATTTGATCTGGCAACACAGTAGTGAACCAAACATATATTTTTTCTACTGTGACTCATATTTTGGTTACCTGGGCCAGCTAAAAAGTGTTAGCAAGCATAATGTACAGCAATAGCATATGGTGATTATGTTAGCTAGCTAAGTGAATTAATACAAACAAAGGCAAATAAATAAGTTTATACCCAGTTACCCCACTGTGTATGTTTCCAACAACAAAATAATAACCAGTACGTAGTTGTCGAATATTTCCCCCTGAAGTCGTTGTGTTCTGTCCTTTATTCTGTGGGAGACCATCTTACGTGCCTGCTAATGAATCCTCCTAGTATTATGTTTATTTGATTCCTATCCAGTATTTCCCATCAAATTAAACAGGCTGGGTAAACCCAGCTTGGAGTATGAAAAGAAATTGCGTTCTCATAGAGCTTAGAGATATTGGCTTTCATCTGAAAAGAATTTCCATGGCGTCTGAAGGCAGCTTACCTTTCGTGCTATCCGCTCTGCATTTACAAACATATTTCCAAAGGTGCCCTTGGAAATAGTGCAGTTGGTGTATGCCTTCTTGGTAATAATAAAATGCTTAATGGAGAGACATATTGCTGGCGGCGAGAAGCAGTATTTCCTGTGCAGGCACGCACGCGCAGACACATGCACACTCTACGATGCACACAGGTGGGAGATGATGAGGGAATATCTGCATACACTGAAGTTATGGAGCTATCATTTCTTGCTTCATTGCCTGAGAGCAGCTAGGGAGAGGTAGCGCACTGGACTGGAAACTGTTCTATCAACGCACAGACAGAGGTTTTGTGTATGTGTGTGTGTGGGTGGGTGGGTGGTTGTGTGTGTATGCGTGTGTGTATGTCTAGCTTTCTGATATTTGGTGCATATTGTGTATTATATAATAAGCAAGTAACACTGGATCTTTGGAGGAAAAGAACAATCCTATGTTATTTAAAGTGTGTGTAATGATGTCACCACAGCCCTTGCTACAGCAGGGATGAAGATCTGCTCACGTCAGTTTGTAGAACTTATTATAGTAAGTTTTTCAGATTTTTCTTGGTGACCCAGTGTTCCAGGGTTCTTACAAGTTTTTGTGATTGACAGACATATTTATGGGAAAGAAATGCAAAGTTTGTTTCTATTTTTCAGCCCCTATATGTTTTTTTCCATACATTGCAATGTACTTTTCTAACATCTCAGCTAAAATATCACACAAAATCAGGTTTGAGAGGAATGTGCCTTACCATTTGTAAAAAGAAACTTTTTTTTTTACTAATTGGGTGACCTGCCAATTTACGCCCAGCTGCCAGCTGACCCACCATCGTGGGAAGGCAGCATTTTCAAACCACATCTGCTGCTAATGGTGCAACACTCAGTGTAAAGTGCTATCTATCCCCTACCAGATATTAGACCTCACAGTTTGCTGTGATTGACAGAAGGGCAACATAGTACACCACTCCTCCCATGAGAGCATGGCCAATTTTGCTGTTTTGCTGTTCATAGTCATGGGGTTTATTTTTTATTTTGGTGTAAGCTATTATTAGTATTATTATTTGTTCATTTTGTTTAGCTATGGCTTTAATAATCAGACTGGAAAGACACAAAAAAAAGAACCTGTCTTTTCTAACGATCCCATCAATTAAATATTTTTCACAAAAGTTCAAATTAATCCTGAGCAAAAATTATTCGAAAATTGATCACATGATGGATAAGGTGGCAGTGCCCACCAGTATTTTAAAGAAAACTTTCTCCAGTGACAAATGCAGACAGAAAAATGGGCCAGCCTTCATGTGCATGGATATATAGACAGTGACTGACTACCATAAAGATAGTATGTAACATGCGGATTACTCCTCTGTCTTCTTCCAGGAAATAGACGTAATGATACAGAGCGAGAGAGTCATCACTTTGACAGCTCCCATCTCAGACTCTAATCCGCTGCGCTGATTTATCCAATCGTCAACCTCTTACTTCTCTGTTTACTACTCATTTCAGTACCCTGCCTCATAGCCAGTCTTACCCTTGACCACTTCTATCCAAAGCCAAAAGACTTGAGTTCAGATCAGCTCCAACAAGCTGCTAATTAAAACGCTGCTGTTGGGCAAAGCAGGCAAATCTCTCATCTTCTATGACTGAAGAGCACACATTTATCTGAGCGGCCACCCTAATCAGACTGCTTCTAGCCTCTGGCTGGTCTTGTTTTTTTTCCCTCCTTTCTCTCTCTTTTTTTATTTTAGAAAGTGAATCCAGCTGAAATATTCTGTCTAAATTTGAAATGAATGAACAATCTGTAATGATATAAGATCCCAGATTTAAACAAACAACAAATAATCCTAATCATTATTCTGTTTTCAAGGCTCGGATGAATTATTATTATTATTATTATTATTATTATTATTATTATTATTATTATTATTATTATTATACTTCCTGCAGGCAAGTTGAACATGATTTTATAAACAATTGATTAATTGATTTATTGAATTCCTTTTTTTATGTATTTTTATTCCCATGTTAATTTTGACAACAATAACATTATACTAGTTTAATACTTATGTCTCACACAATGGTCATTTTATTTGTAGAACTGTACACACTACGCTAGCTGTTTTTTGTGGGCTAGATATTGCACTCTATACATAATAGACTTTTCCCTCAGAAATCACATGAATCAGAATGATTATACATTACACATTGTTTTCTTGAAACTATTAATAAATAATGTTTAAGTTCATTATCCTACTCGTTTGTAAATCCTGCTACCTGCTGCACACTTAAATCAATCTGTTAGTAGGAAATATATTTAATAATAAACTTTTCGACTCAGAAAAATTGTTTACTTTGAGGACAGGTTTGTTTGTATCCGCAAAAATTCGTAAAATGAATGTTCCTAAAGTGCGGAGCGTCTGTATTCAAAATGATAGTTACAATGTTATTATATGCAAAGGGGACTTTATAGGTCATGTCTTTTATATTATCATATTTTATGTCAAGGCAGAAACAAAATAAAACACTACCTGGCCAAAAGTATGTGGACATGTTTAGCAATTGCCCTCTGCCAAAGATTCAAGACTTACATTGAATTTAGTCAATGAATAGCACAGGCCTGAGACTGAGTAGTACATTGGAGCATTCAGTTGTATTTCAAGTAATGGATGTACAGTGTAGGTTCCTCTCAAGTGGCAAAATTATTAACTTTTCTTTGCCTTTTTTTTTTTGTTTGCAGTATTCATAGTGTGAACAAAAAAAGTACAATTCAAATAGTCAAAAAAGCAAAAAAGGAAAGCGTGGAACAGGTGCTGATGCTTGGATTGCGTGAGCAACGTTTGCTTGTTGGAGCGATCAATGAAATCATTTTGGGAATAAAAGGTAACATTAACAATTAATTGCATTTCTTTAGTTTTACTTAGTTGACTCCAAAGCTAGCAGTGTCACATTCAATTGTTATCAACTGAGAAATTGCGTATACTTTCAGTTAGTAAAAACCCATTTTCATTTGAAATTGTACTTTCCTTTTAAAACACATACACTAGAAGATAGAGTACTACATAATTTGAGAAACAACTTGCTCATCCATGAACAATTTTAAAACAAATGAAAACACACAACACTACGCTTCACTAACAATGTAGTGTACATTAAAAGGACCCAAGCAATTAGGACAAAAAAAAACCTAACCAATTAATCAGATACACATCTGATACATTAATCAGATATTTTTATATCATTAAATTAACATTTTGGCTACAGATTTCAAAAGTTCTCTAGCGATATTATCCAGAATGTTACATATTTTATTCATACTTAAGACCAAACACCTTGTGACCCATGTGTGCATTCTAAACTTCCTAATTCAGATTTAGTTACAGTCTTCGGGAAGTGTTTTCATAGATTTGGGAGCATGGCTGTAAGGATATGAGTTCATTCAGTAACAAGAGCATTTGCATTAATGATAATGGATAAATAGGCTTTAGGTGAAATCTGTGGTCCGAAAAAGGTTTCATTGGGGTTGAGCTCAAGGCTCTGTGCAGACACTCGAGTTCCTCCACTCCAACCTTGACAAGTCTTCATGGAGCTTACTTTGTGCACAGGGGCATTATAATGTTGGGACATGTTTGATCATTTTTGTTCCAGTAAAGGGAAACTGTTATTCTACAGCACACAAAGACTTTCTATATAGTGATATAACTTCCATATTAGAGGTAACAGTTTATTTAAGGACTGAATATGGATTTTATGATTAGGTGTCCAAACCTTGAAATGATGCAGCTAGAAAGTTTTGTTTGACGTGTTAATATGTGGGCTCAAAAGCCATGCCAAACCTGACTTCTCAATTTTTTTAACAATTTATATTTTAAATAGTCTTTTCCAGAGGGTAAAACTGTTACTCCTTCTTCAAGAAACTTGGTTCAGGTCAACAATTCAGAACAGAAACTTCTTCTCTGTAGTTTTCACCTGCTACACATTTTCTAGTTGGTTCTATTCCTTAAAATCTAAACAAATGAAACAGAAATACTAAGTAGGACAAGGCAATTACCAAGAATGTATGGTTGAACACTGTAAATGGCCTTCATATTTAACCACCTGCTACAGTATCTAGTGCCTAAAAAAATTCAATCTACCCACTTCAGCAACTTTTCCATTGGGTCTCATGAGTTCAGAGCTTCTACTATGTGCCTCGACTGTGCACACGGGTTAAAACAATACAGCAGGAGGTAGAAGATCAGACTGTCACTGTATACTATGTGATGTTTACTGTATATATGTATCTATGTATACTAAGTATCTACAGTTGAAAGTCTAGCAGCACCCAAAAAGACTCAGGAATATACCGGTATCTCAAACGGACATACAATGTGCTTCTATTATCAAGCTGGATATGAAAACAAAAGAAAAAAAAAAAACTAAATTCAGAAAAAGCTTTTGTATTCTCCTCTGACTTGTCAGTGTGTATAAGAAGACTAAATAATTGTATGTAATGTACAGTAATCATTGACTAAAGAGCTTCAAATGTTATAATCTGTGATGAGTCACTGCATTCTTTTAAACACACATTCATAGATTTCTAGATATGTCAAAGATTCATAGATGACATTCATAGATGAGTCAAAATCAACTTCAGCTCTAAGACAGATTAGGTGTGATTGCTATTTACCCTCATACACACAAACACAAGCTTTGTTTTTTAAGTTAATGCCACACAACTTTACTAAAAGTATGAGGAATAAAGCCCATTGTTCATTACATAAAAGATATATGACAGACTTTACTTTTTTTTTCCAAACTTCTACTGACTGGTTTTGGTGAGTCTCTATCAACTGTAGCCCCGAATCCTGTTCTTGAATAAGACAACTGGAATTTGATGTCGTAGCCAATCTGCTTAAAAGCTTAATGTGTTGTAAATTCTGAGATGTTTTTCTGCTCAACATAATTATAAACAGTGTTTATGTGAATTATTATAATCTTTGTGTCAGTTCAAACTAGTATGAGCTCTGATCCCAACCCTATTGAACACCTTTGGGATGAATTGGAACACAGACTGCACCCCAAACCCTCCTACATCAATACCTGCCTTTACTAATACCCTTGTTGCTGAATAAGCACAAATCTCCACAAGCACACTCCAAAATCTAGTGGAATATCTTCCCAGAGGAGTGAAAGCTGACACAAAACACTAAAACCAGCTGCAAATAGGCTACATTTGAAGCTGTAAATATACTTCAAATAAGCATTACATGTTTGGTAATATAATTTTACTGTGATTGACCCAAGGCATAATTTACTCGGGTTCTGCTTCAAATAAACAAACTCATGTTGTACATACATTCAAGCCATAGGCATGAATAAACTTAGAAATGTCAGTTTTAGCAGCATCACTGACTAAATGGCTTTTAATAGCTGGGTAAGAGGGCAAACCCATTTTATACTGCTGTATTTGTAAATGTTTGCATAAATATTATTTGCAAATGCATTTATTAACATAGCACTTTAGTCCTGTATGATGGAGACGAATACACATTCGAAGTCAACCACAGAGGTGACAAGACACAAGCACATTTATTCGACTTAACACTTCTCAAGACAAATATGTACATTATATAATTATTGTTTATAATAACAGTCTATTATTAGGTCCACCTACTAACGAGTCCACAGAGTGTGCATCATTTAATCTATCCCCACCCCCTTGCAAGTAGATTGATGTCCCATATGTTTATTTTTTATACAAACAAGTTCTTGTGTACTGTTCAGTGGGAACGAGGTACACAAACCATGTACTTGAGTTAAAGTAAAGATACACTAAGTAGAAATATCACTTCAGTAAAAGTGCTTTCTTTAAACTTTCACTTGAGAAATAAAGTACAAACATATTTGCCCTTACATGTATTTAAGTATCCAATGTACTATTATTTTGCATGGCTACAATTTCCTTTTATCATGTCTGTCACAAGTCTCAGTCAACTTAATCAACTTAATGCTTAATCAACTCAGTTTATGTAAAAAGACATTAATGTTACTTTTAGCACACCAAAAATAATATTGATGAGTCAAACACTGAGTCCAAAACCTTAATTTTAACAAGAAAATCACTTAAAAAAGGCCACAGGTGTTGTTTAGAGTCAGGAGTTAGAGTCCGGACTTTCTTCCATACTTTATTCCTCTCAATATGTTCTGTTTGCTGTTGAACTGATGCTAAACTGTATGTTCATGCTAGGTAGATACCAACAAGCAGCAAACAAACACGTTTAAAACAGTACGTGCTCTACTTATCCACTCAAAAAATAAAAAGAAACAATTGACTTCTCAAAATGTAGATCAGGAAAAAAGACATTTGACTTTGAAATGTAGTAAAGTTAAAGAAAAAGCCTCCCTAAATGTAAATACAGTGGTACCTTGACCTACGAGTTTGATTCGTTCCGTGGACTAGCTCGTATCTCAATTTGCTCGCACATTAAATTCATCCATTTTCCCCATTTAAAATACTAGATATAAATAAAGATGATAGGCGGAGGCGGAGGCAAAACTAGTTTTTTTACTATCACTCCTGTACACTACGTATCCCTAAACTTTAAATTTTTACTTTTTCTTCTTTGCTTATCTTAATTTTCGTCACAATCTTCGCTTTCTGGCTTCGCTTCGCCATCTAGCAGCGGCGTCTCGAACTCGTACCTCAATTTTTTGCTCGCGTAACAAAGCAAAAAATTGCTAATACCTCGGAAAACTCGTACATTAACGCACTCGTAGGTCAAGGTACCACTGTAGTTTAGTAAAGTACAGATAAGTTTACGTTATATACGCATAAGTTATTTCCTAACTGTCCAAATACTATGTTTACTTGGTGCAAAATGCTGTTCTTTTAGTGCTACCTAAATTTTTAGACTCCAATTTTTCATAACTGCTGTTCCATTTTGCCTCTATCCTGCTCATATACAGACAGCACTGTAACTCTACAGTAGGTTGGTATTGTGCTAAACCTGTTTAATATACAAAACTGGAAAAAGGGATCTCAGGAGGACAGGTAGGATGGGGCAGTTAATCAAAAAAAAAAAAAAAAAGAAGTTGAACATATTTCATTTTAGACTGTCGTGAAGAACATTATTACTGTTGGGAAAAGGGAAAAACACTGGACAAAAGG
Organism: Silurus meridionalis; assembly: GCF_014805685.1. Lineage (NCBI taxonomy): Eukaryota > Metazoa > Chordata > Actinopteri > Siluriformes > Siluridae > Silurus > Silurus meridionalis. The sequence continues at coordinate 11,411,467 of NC_060907.1, forward strand.
CACACACATTCCTTGACACTGATTGGTAACAGTTGGGAGATTTCAACTTGTTAGCAGATATAGCTATACCAAGGGACGTGGGGGTGGTGGTGGTGGTGTTGTTTGTGTGTGTGTGTGTGTGTGTGTGTGTGTGTGTGTGTGGAGCCACACTCTATCTTTAATACCTCCCATTGGCACCATCTTTGGCTAATTCAGTTTTCCATCTGACAAATTACACTACATTCTAATTCCACATGTTTCTTAAAATATTAAACATGAGAGACTTTTATGAGAAGAACAATGTTTAGTCATAACACTGCATGAATATTTGGAATAAAATTTATAAAAAAAAAACAATTACAGTAGGGACCCAAATGTATTTTATTTTAATGTTGTTGTTTAATATATTACATGGTACCTTTACATTATTATTTCCAGTTGACCAAAGATATATTAATATTCTAAAAAAGGAGATCTGACAGTAAGTTTTAAGATTATATTAATTCCCTACTACTAATGCGTCATTGTTTCTACAATATATATATATATATATATATATATATATATATATATATATATATATATATATATATATATATATATTGTTGATATATCTGTCAACAACAAATACATTTAATTGCCTCAAATGCTGTACATCTACCAAAAGAAAGTGTGCAGTCACTAATATGATTTGAGGTAAGAATATGTTCAGCATTTTTGGAAGTCTCCAGTATCATTACTTTGTAGTAATCATAGTTGTAACTGTGATTTCCACCCAAGCTGTAGGTTGGGCTTGGAAAGGTTTATAATAGTATCAGGAATCCTCAAACCATTGTGACTATCATGATGCTGATCAAGCTGTACAATTCTGATACATTTATCTGAAAATGTGGCGCTTGCAGCAACAACAAAAACAAAACAAAAAAACAAAACTGTGTTGCATCTCCTAATACGTCTTTATTTTTAGGCAATTTTCTAGACCTATACCGACCCTAACAGCCTGCTGTGTGAACAAAACATCTTTCACTGGTACATCTTGGCTTCCTTGTGTGTGCTTGCCAAACAGAAAAAGCTGTGAATGCCTTTGACGCAAAACATGAATGGGGTTTTTAAATTACGAAAAGTGAAACAAAGTTTTGTTTTCAGTGCTGCTTTGCTACACAAGAGAAGTAAAAAGATAATTAAGGGGGAAAAAAATAACATGTCTACAGAGTAGTGTTAGCAACTAGCAGCTCCAACAACTAGACAAAGAAACATAGATCATAACCTGAAATGTGAAGATCCACAGTGACAATCATGGAAACACAAATATGCGGGTGCAGTGAAAGGTGAGGCAATGTTCAGGTGCTAATTTCCAGTGAAGGTACTATAGAACAGCGGCTCAGACAATGCATTGGTGAAGTGCAGAGGCTGAAGGGAAGTTTAGTTGCTTGTCTCTTGTTTGGTCCCGTGTAATTTTTGCCATTTCCCTAAAGCCAGTCATCAAAGGTAGGAGAGAAATCTCCTGCTTCAAACTTGTATTGCTAGTCAAACGTAACTATAAAAAGATAAAAGCTAAATTTGAAAAAATCCCAGTACAAAACTGCAAGATATCTGAACTTATTAAAAGCTTATTATAATTTTTTTAATAGTTTTGTTGCAAATGTTTGTAAACCTTGTGGACAAGATAAAGAAGACAAAGTAATTGAATTACCAGCAATAAGATTAGTGTACAAGGTTTTACAGATCAGTCATGGTTCCTTTATCATCACAGTTAGAAAGTAGACGAACAGCAAAAACTATTAGCGCCAGAATTGTTCAAGAGAGCAGGAGAAATTGGTTCAGTATTTTCTAAATCCTTTGTACATCCACCTATTCGTTTTTGTAACTGCGTGCAGGCTCGCTCAATTCCACAGAACAGCTTTTGCGTTCTCGCAAGTTGTGATCTTCACCCTGCTCACATTCTACAGGACATCTGTTAGAACCCCTCCACATGTTACACTTTGCTTTCTCCAGATCACGTCTGAAGGTCAAGAGAGTTGCGAGCACAATAAATGTAAATTAATGAACAGATAATATTTATGATTTGTTTTAATGTTTTGTTTGCTTTCTTAGTGCAGGATACGCCCACATTTTATTTTATTAGTTTATTTTTAAGACTTAGTCCTGTTTAAGTGTGCCTTTTTGATTGATGCCCAATGCTGCGCACACATTTTCCAGTAGCATGTTTATGCATGTCAATACAGAGTGGTGTACTCCATGTACAGATGAGTGACAGGCAATAGGATCGATAGTTATATAAGAGGAAGTGGAATACCCTTCTTTTTGCTGAACACATCCTCTCTGAGGGAAGAGGAAGGATCAATTATAAAACTGCATTAAAAAAAGACCAGATAAAGTGTACCAGCTCTGTGCCAACATCCACCCCAATGTTCTGCAGGCATCGGTCCAAGCTCAGAGCATGGCAACGAGCTGAGCAGGAAGATATTGCTTGCCGGAATAAAGGATGGTTGGGAAAAAGTGAAGAAAATAAAGCTGATACTGTGTTTAATGCCTGTGTTTTAGATTCAGAACGATGAGCTATTGTTCACATACGCTGGTGACATTGTATGTATTTAAACCAATAGACACTAGATGTCACATTAGAGTGATGAACATCTCTGTTTATCAGGTTAACATTAAAAACACCGTACGGTTTCTTAATAATAAATTTCCCACTGTTGTTTTAATGAGCCGCATCTTAATTCACAAAATTTTGAGCTAAAAAGAAAACTGGTCATTGTGTTTGGAGTAAGTCTTCAGTTACAGTATAGAATTAGCACACAGTATGCGATTTTTTTTACCACTAGTTTGTTTAGTATGTTATGGAGAGTATGTTCTGATACTGCCCCCAATAATTATACTGGTACTGCATTCATTGACAATGCCATTGGGAGCCATTTTGTATATGCACGCACAATCCATTCTTCTTCGGAAAATGGCGGATTAATAAGGAAGGCTTTTAAACATGGGTTTTGTAGCACACTTTAGGTTTTAGCTTTTATTTCTTCAGTCCTCTTTTGTCACTTCCCTTTTTTCCCCAGATAAACTGTGTGTATGTCTTTGTAGTTGAAAAGAGGCTACAGGTTTAAATTTGACAAAGCATCAGATGTTTAACACAAATACTATTTTCTTTCTCATGCACATGTCCAGCAGTTTTAATTACACTTGTTTAATTATCTCACAGCTGATTCCTTCCATCATTAACTAATCGAGAAATAATAGGCCACATGTGCACCAAATACTCTTTAGTCATAATCCCTTCACAAACCATTATCCTTGTCAATGTTAATGCAACTATAAGAAAACCAATTGGAAAGCTTTCTGCTTTTTAAAGGCCGTGTGAATCGAATCCACACTTTGACGGCCGTACTGCTGTGAAAGTGGCAAATTCTTTGCAGCTAGAACTAATAGCCTAGCATCAGCTTGCTAAGCACGATCAAGGGGATTGCCTCTTTTAAATCCTGTCCCATCTGTTGGAGCTCAGAGCATTCTCTGGGTTTTCTAGAGGCACGGACATCCCAAGGGAGATGTGAGGAGCAGCGATGCACGATTTCTTCCTCTCTCCTGGCTCCCAACAGGTCTTTCCTTTTGTAGACAGATGGAAATCGTTAGCATGTTAACCCTTTATAAGCCTTAATTTGGGCTTTGCAGTTCTTTAAAAAAATTACAAGTGTAATAAAATGAACAGATAAAGAACTAAAGCATTTAAAAAGAGAATTCGAAGAAACTAAATCAGCAGAGTTACAGTTTGTAAAAGCATTTACAAACCAAGACCACGGGCTAGTTTTGTGGAAATAAATTGCTCCTAATAATGGGCTAAATTATGTTGCCAGCTTGCATTCTGACTAAAAACTCTCTGCAGGCTAGCACTTGAATAAGGACTGGTTATACACACCATTCGAAATAGCTACCTCACTGTGCAGCATTTTAATCTAAAGTGAATTTTAGAAACCAGGCTTTTTTGCTTTGGACCTGCAGTTTTATTTTCTTAGCCATTGTATAACTTCATCCACAACTAGACTTCTGTTTCATAAAGAACTAGTAACTCCCTAACAGAAGCTAACTTTTAAATCAACTAGTAAGTTAGCTGCATGCGCTAGCTACATAAGGTCATGCAGGTACTACAGGTGACCAATTTCTGACATTTGAAGAATTACACATATAGGGAATTGGTGAGACATTGCAGGAGAATTATCAAAAAATGAGGCCATGAAGAGAAAATAAGTGTTAAATGTCATGCTAGAACTTGATAGCATGCTGCCTTTTCTAGGGGAACCAGAAATGTCTTGAGCCAGTGATGCATTGTTATATTGTTATATGTTAAGGAAACAAACTACTGAAACACACACACACACACATATACACACACATATACACATATACACATATATATATATATATATATATATATATATATATATATATATATATATATATATATATATATATATATATATATATATATATGTACAGTGGAACCCACTTTTCTCGACCTCGGTTAACTCGCCAACCCTATCGTCGCAGTCATGCTGATCACACACACCTGACTCTCATTCACTCACTCGTCCCATCTCCTATTTAAGCCCCTCATCTCCACACACTCGCGGTTCGTTATTGTTTGTGCATGATCGTATGTGTTGGTTCATGGCGGTCTGTGTAATCGCGTATACGTATCCCGCTACGTACCCTTCTTCTCGGACTCCGCATTCTAAACGGCACCCCGGATTACCCCGATCCTGCTGTTTTCCATGTTCACGCTGTCTGCACCACGTTTATCTGTTGCTGCCCAGCGCTGCACTTTCCATAGCGTGGATCTGTGGATTCTCTACACGAACTGTCTCTGCTTTCACAGAACTTAGTGGACCGCGCTCCCGGAGCGCACCACTGGATATTACTGCTTCGCTACAAGTATTGGTGGATTATGTCCTGAGTATTTTCAATAAACTTTGTTTGCGTTTACTTCGGCTTCCGCCTCCTTATCCGCATTACAGGTTATCTTGATCCGCATGACCAATCAAACAAATCGCGGCAACGCTGTTGTGTAAAACACGTGCATGCACATTCTCATTTAATAACGCACATCATGTACATAAAGAAATTTCAAGCACGTTAATATATTTCCGCCATATTGGTTTTCCTTTATCTCGATCATCGGTTATCTCGACGATTTTTGGCGTCCCCTAGGCCGGCGACATAACCGGGTTCCACTGTATGTATATACATGTATAGGTATGTATATACATATACAATTTAGGTCATTAGATTTATGAAATTTTTAATTCAGGAAACATTCAATGCTGCTCGGAAACAGTGCCCAGCTAGAAAGCAGCCTTCTGACTGCTCGAAATAGATCATTTTGTTAAAGACTTTATCACTGTTGCTCCTGATGACACCATGATGTGCCAAAAAGTGCAATGCATTCCCTTACTGTGAATTCAGTTATAATGTATAATGCATGAGCAGTTCTCGGAAGCGTTCTTATCGAAACGGCTATTAGGACCCACCGTTGTGAGTACTGTACAGACGGTAGAGAACCCATGGGCCAGGCTGTATATTTAACTTACTTCCAGTGCGAGAAGAAGCTGCCCTTTCAAACTGATCTGGGATTTGAAATGATTTAAGATTTGTGGGTTTGTGGAGAATGTTGTGGGCCAAGACAGTAAGAAGATGGCATCTTCTTGCAAGGATGCCATTCCTCTGAGGCCACTTAGACTGCTGATAATAAATAGGCAGATCTTGAGTTGCCTCCAGTGGACTAGAGGTCAATGTTGTCATGCCTGACATAGTTTGGGCTAGCACATCACATTGGAAGTGAAGAGGAATATAAATGCACATATATAAAGCAAAAAATAAAAATAAATATATACATCCACACTAGGTGTTGACATTCAGTTTTTTATAAATGGCTTTGCTACAAAAATAAATGATCTCAATTTCTCCACCACAGCCATATTGCTTATCGGTTATTGTTCTGGTGGGTATTGAAATAGCCACCCCTTTGAATTTGGTTAGAACAATAACATTATTTTATTCATTTGTTGGATAAAAATCCATATTGCAGGAGAAGTGATCTATTCTGCAATTTGCTTCTTCTCTCTCTATTGCCCATTCGGTTTGGGTCATAAACTAGGTCTGTGCTCATCAAATCAGTGAAAATGAAACTAGCACACTGGACAGTGTCAAATATAAACTATGTCGCTGTTATATTAGTGTTTCATATACAAAAGCACAGTAACAGTGCTCTGTAAATGTCTCCAGAAATGAAATACAAATGACATATGTCGGGTGTCTGAATCCATGATAGCACAAGCAAGTGACAATAATGAGCTAATAGCCATTGATTTTCTCATTTAAATCAAATGGGACATGTTGCTTGTTTTCCATTTTGAACCAAATAATGAACTAGAGGCCAGCAAATACGTATGGTATTATAAGAAAAACTAAAAGTTTTCAGCTCAGGTTACTCAATTCAAGAGTCAAGTCAAGAAGCTTTTATTGTCATATCAACCATACATAGCTGATGCATTACACAGTAAAATGAAACAAAGTTCCTCCTGAACCCTGGTGCTACATACAACAACAATCACAGAAAACACAGGGCTGAGGACTAGTGTCCTTGCCACATAAAGTGCATGGTGTGCAACCTGGTGTAAACAGTGCAAAGAAAACACAAAATAGTGCAAGACAACACAAGACAGTGTAAGACAAATACACAAAACACAAAATACAAAATACAAAATAGGGCCACCAGTAAACCTGTTGTATATTGCACACTGCGGTGTGTAAAAGACGTAAACATTGTAAGTAACAACAATTTTCAACAAATCATGTACTCAAATCATAGCCATGAATTTGGTGTCTTGTAGACATAACAATCATTTGTGAACAGTTGGACATCAGTTGGAGTCTCGAAGCATTAACCATAATACTTAATAATAAAATATAATAATAAAATTAAAATGAGAATAAAAAATAAAATTATGTCATAACAATAACGCATTTGACACTAGAAGTCTGCAAGCCATTTGAAAGACAACATGCAAGAATTAAATCGTTTAAGACCGAATCACAATAAAACAGTTATTTTATCACCACCAGCAGCAATATCTAATAAGCATATATGCCGAAATAATACAACATCTACTTTATTTCAAGCTAAGGCTGTAGCTATCTAAATGAGCTAGACTAGATTAACACCTCTTTTGCTGGTTTACAATATGATATCTCAAGATTTCTCCTTTGAAAACATTCAGTGAAGGTATTGCCCAGGATCCGAAGTAAGCAGCATCTTTGCGAAATTCCCACTATATGAAAGATATTTGTGGACACACAAATTTCTTAGGTGCTTTTTTAAACGTCTCTTTCCACTAGATTTTGGAGTGCATCTGTGGAGATTTGTGCTCATTCAGACACAACGGCATTAGGAAATTCAGGTACTGGTGTAGAGGGAGAAAGCCTGGGGTGCACTCAGCATTCTAATTCATCCCAAAGGTGTTCAATAGGGTTGAGGTCAGAGCTCTATAGCAGGACACTTAATCTTCCACTCAAAACCACATCTTCCACAAGCTTTTTTTTGCAGTGTGGCATTGTCATGCTGGAAAAGGTTTGGATTTCCAAGTTTAAGTAAAAGGAAAATGTTTAATGCTACTGGATCCAAAGACATCTTATACAATTGTGTGCCTCAGTGCTTGAATTGAGTTAAGTCTTACGGGGGTCCCCAGTTGTGTAATTCATATATTTTTTTACTAAAATAATAAGTATGTAGGACCCGGAATTATACTTATTATATATCCGGGACTATATACTATATACATAAGTCTATAGCTCCCCTAAGTCTATATTTACTTGAGTTAAGAAATCAGCCAGCAGTTTAGTTTTTCAGCAACAGTCTCATTAACTGCTTCTAAAGTTGTTTTCTTGATTACTACTTTCAATTAAGTAAATCACTGGCATAGCACATACTTATTTTCTCTAAATCTGTGTTTTTCTTTTTGTCTTTTGACCGCTGAAAAAAATCTGTGTCACCTAGGCAGTTTTGTAACATATTTAAGGTAAGATATTCAACTTATCCATAACCCAAACTGCTCAATATTACTACACAATAATCACAAATAGCCAACTGTAATCTAGACTAATGAACGCTAAATGCTTTATTGTGTAATAATCTCCTATACTTTTGATTAACCTCTATCTAATATTTTTTTATTATTATTTATTTATTTATTTTTAACTAAAGAAATACTGTACAAGCTGGGCCACTTATGAAGGACATTGGTTGTGTTTCGTTCCAGCTTACTTGCCCTGCCCAAACAAAACGAGCACTCCCCTGGGAGACCTTTTGAGAGCAGAATGTGACCCCACAGGGGGTTTCAAATCTAATGAGCTCTAAATAAATATATAATTTTCCTAACATCATTAATTATAGCAGTCCCCGTCAGTTCCCCAACCGCCGTGACACTCTCTTACTGTGTCGCGATTTGATTAGGAGTTGCTGCTGGCTCTTGCCATGTGGATTTGAGTAGGGATGGGGAGGAGGGGGGTAATAAAGGTGGCAGTCTAACAGTAATTTACTTCCAAGTGTGAAAGAAGCGTGAGACAGTAATGCATCAGATGGAAGAAGACAGTGAAACTTTTGAAGGATTCTGTGAATGACTTTCAAGTTCTAGTTAGAATATACATTTTTTACAGGAACAGGAATATATGAGTTGAGACAATGTGTATAGCATTGATTGGTGGTGGTAGTGCTGCAACTGATGGACCCTTGAGCACATCCACTATCCTCAACTGCTCAGATGTATAAATGAGATAGATGTAAGTCACTATGTATAAGGCTCTCTGCCAATAGCTACTGTAAAGCTCTGTGGTTTGTAAAAACACTATTGACAGATTTTTTTATTTTGTTATACAAATACAATAATGAAGTCTATGTGAAGTCTTGCCATCTACACCATATGGTTTTTATGTATGGTGTAACTTATTTGGCATCTTTGTCAGATTATCATGCTAACTGTTGTGTTCTGCCCCTTTATAGTTGGAAAACTATTAAAAAAATGCAAAATTTGTATTTGTCTGGCCATTTGGATTTCTGAATGATTGTTGCAGAAAAATTCCAGTTTACATCAAGGAAAACCCTGACTTGTTGCTTTATTTGTATATAATATGATTAGATAAACTCATGGAGTCAAATGAACTAAATCACTTGTTTTTCTACTGTATGACCGTATTTCGAACAAGGCATTATATGAAATGATAAAAAAACAAAAAACAAAAACAATCGTATTGGAGTCAGACAGGAGTTAATAAAAAATACATAACAACAACTGCAACAACAATAATAATATTGACAGCTTTTTCAAATCCTTGAAAGAACAAAAACAAATTACGTTTAATCAGAAGACATATCGCTGACACTTTTCTCTTTTTTATGCCTGAGTAACTTCTTTCTGTTTGCTTAGCCAGTGGTAGAATTAATTTAAGAGATCTTGGCTCTTAAATAAAGACAACTGAAATTTTAAAGAAAGCTTTGTGTCAACTAAAAACGACAGTAATGAAGTTCCCAGCTTCATTTAAAAAAAAAAATCAAGAAATCCATGCCAAAGCCTGGATACTGGTTTTTCACCATTATCAGCAAGGGGGACTAATTAGTATTCTATCAGACCATACATGGCGTCTCTTGGCATCACATCTGACCAGCGAGTCTCCGTTTTTTAAGCTCACAGGGGCTGGTGCTGTACAAAAGCCACGGATGAACTTTAAGTTTTTTTTGTAATTAAGGTTTATAATCTTGGTAAAATGATTGGGTTGATAAAGAATACATGTTAATGAATTGATTTGATGATTCTATTTTTAGCAGGCCATGCCTTACAGGAAGCATCATTTGGCCAGCTAAATTGCTCCTGTGACATAAGTTCAATACAATTTTCAAAGAAATTATAGACAAGACCACCTGCTGAAAGCTGTTTTGTCATCCATCGACTAGGAATTCTAAGCTTGATGAATATCGACTATTGTTTTTTTGTTTTTTGGCAGGGTTATTGCACACCAACTAGCGAGGCAGCCACAGTGCTTGAGAGTGGATTATTCTCTTGCTCACAGAAATCCATCAAACATGAATGTAAATGTGGCCTAATGTAAAATTAATAATGCCAGGCCATGTTTGGGCTGCAACTGAGTTCATATAAGCTGCATGCCATTATGGGGAGAAAGGACAACATCTGCATACACCCACACTGCACCGCATGACTGTGTGGTTCTTGCTGGTAGTTGTTTACTCCCGTGCGTGCACGTGTGTGTGTGTGTGTGTGTGTGTGTGTGTGTGTGTGTGTGTGTCTCTGTGTGTATTAGCTCCCCTAGTGGACACATTGCTCTTGTAATAGACATTTCCTGAAAATAAATTATTAAAATTAGATGACATTAAGGCTAAAGTAGGCCAACACAAAAGTTCATCGAAAAAAGCAAAAAATGAAATCAACATACCACAGAAAGGACATGTGAATTAGGAAATAAAAATAATTGAGAGGTTATTAGTACAATATTTGCATCATTATAATGCACTTTGCAACTATGACTTGAATTTTATATTGAAAGTGCTTTAAGCAACATTACTTAGAATTTTCTTTTTGCAGGAACTGGATTAAAAAAAAACGTATTCATTCTGAATGGATTAACATAAAAAAAACAACAACATTATATTCAGTCAGCATCTAAAAGTTTCTATGATTTTCTTCAAACTTTCTCTCTATCTCAAATCAGGACAGGCTACATGGGTAAAAGATTTGTAATAACAATGTTTTTCATGAATCCATAGGGTAGAAGCCCACATTAAATACAAGAGCTCAGCCCAATGCAAACTATTAAAGCTCTTAGCATTTTTTACACAAATACATCGTTTGCCAAGGTTGCCTTTTTAAGTCCAAATTGGATTTCTGAAAAATCTCGAGTAACTTAAATAATTACAAAAAATCATCGCGACAAATTTTTTGTTTCGCCACAGACCATTTTTAATGATGCACCACCCGCTAAACTCTCGAGCGTGCTGGACAGAGAAACAGGAAAATAATAAATAAAAAATGGCGTAACAGAAAGAAAACAGCAAGGGTTGAGGAGAAGATTCATACCAAAGAAAATAACAGGACGTTCCCAAAGTTTGGGATTATTTGAATCTAAAACATGAAGAAAACACCATACAGTGTGTTTACCGTTTTTAAAGTAATTTGAAATAGATTTTTATATTTTTATTTATATACAGTTCGTTCAAAAAGTCCCTCCGCAGTGGCCAATTTAGTTTGTGGAAAATTTAAGCTGCCAAATCGCAATACTGTACGAGATTTTAGAAATAAATATATGAGTGAGAATAATAATGAGTTTCATCAAATGAACAGTTTCCCATAACCTGCTTTACACGGCCACTGCGGAGGGATTTTTTTGAACGCACTGTATTTGCATTTTGTTGTAATATGGAAAATTAAATGCACTAAATGGGTTTAGTTTTTATCGATATTCTTGTGTGCGATTTCAGCAATAAAAATAAAATGTTTCCTTGAAAAGGTAACAAATTACTTGTTCATTTTAGGAGACCTCATATTTTTTTTCTCTTATTTAGTATTGCTCTTTAATAAAGAAAGAGTACTTCTTATCCGATTAATCGATGGAATAATCATTAGAATAATCGATTACTAAAATAATCGATAGCAGCAGCCCTAAATGCGTGTGCACCACAGTTTCAATTTAGAAAAGATTTTAAGCTGTTTAAGATATTTTTGTTTGTGTTTCTCATATTTCTTACAATTCTTTAACCAGTCATTATCAATAGTTAATTAAGCTTTTTTTGCAATTACCCAGACATTTCAGACTAATTTAGCTTACAACCAGCTGCAACCAGCCTCAGTAACTCTTGTCCTATTAAAATACTGTGTATCTTAATTACTTCATTTGTTTCAAAAGTGGATTGGTTATGTAAACAGGACTTCTTGGATTAAAAAAAACAACATGAATTTTATGTTCTTTTGATAAAGAATTAAGTGGACGCTCAATAGCGAGAAAATCCTCAGACACAAAAATTAATCAACACCACCAGTATAAATATCACACTTGTTTTACTCCTTGCACTCGTTAGTTTGCTTCTCTGTAAGATGACCCGCTCTGTGTTCTCTGGCATGCTGGATTATTTCAAATTGGTCTTAATTATTCCAGTCCTGGGGGGAACTCATGCTAGAAAAGCTGCCAGAATGGACGCGATCACCCAAGTTGTCTCATCCAATTTGCGTACCAGTGAAATGTAATAATGCTGAGGGCATTTTTTTATCAAATCTCCATCTGTACAAGCTTCGATTAAGTTGTACTTTCGGACATACTCAGAACAAGATTTCCGAAAGAAAATATTTAAAATGTAATTTCCAACTCTAACTTATTCCACTTCTTATTTATTCAAATGAAATTAAAAAAAATGACAAAATATGATGAACTAGAGAAAAATTATGACAATTTTTCTGTTTAAGTATTCTGATGTTTCTCAGCTGCCTCGAGCGAAACTAATTTGTGTCATCGTCTAGTGCATGTATAACATGGTGTAAGAGCTGAGCAGTAGACTGCATTATTCCAAAATCTGCAGGAGCTATGGAAAGATTAGTTTTATGCAGCAGTATACCAAAATTTCAGTTGCAGTATAATTAGATGAGCAAGCCACTTCTTCTATTGTGTCTCAGTGAAAACTTAACTGTTTCTTTTTGTAGCATGCAAAGAACGCTTTCACTATCAGCAACGGTTCCAAGTAGAACATATTTATGATGCTAAATTCAAAGAATGGATTCATCCTTCTGGTCTATCTGGTATTGATGCATGCCGGTTCTTAACCTTCTATGTTTTCATGTTCAAGAGTGCATGACAGCAGTTATTACTAAACCATAAACTGTAGCCACTCAAGAATTTGCCATTCTGAGACGAGAAATATCATCATTCTGAACCCAGTGAAAAGACCGACCACCTCAAATCTCGTGTCCTGAAGCCCATGAAAGCTTAACTGAACAAGTACGGTTGTCTGTTCAACTCTGTCATGTCATTATTTTTTTTCGTCAGATTAGAAGCAGCTCACAAACTTTTCCATCTTGTCTCTTCGAGGCGAGACTTTGGAGAAACCTTGTCACATCCGTTCTGACAGAAGTCAGGAGTAAATGTAAATATTTAACCAGGCTTCATCACTTCATCACATAGCCACTGACAAGGACCTGTTCTCTCTCTCGCTAAAAACAGAAGAATCTGCTTTGTTTCAAATCTGACTCCATTTGCTGGTACATTTTTTGCACTGAGCAGCTACTGTTTGAAAGAAACCGCTTTATAATGTGAAATAAAAAGGGTATTTTTTTTGCAAAATGATACGCTATCCAAATCGCGCTTGAAATGAAATTTATTCGTGAACATAAACCACTCATGCTGATAAATGGCTCTTGTATAATTATTCTCCCAGCAGGAAAATAATTTGGTCAACAGCTCTTAAGTGTATACTTATTTCAAGACCTAGGAATTATGGATTCCCATTACATTTGATGAGTGCTCGGCTGTAATTGACTGTAGTGTTCCAAAAAAAGAAACAAAAAACCCCAAAACAATTGAGAATGATACATTTTCATTTTGGTCCAAACCTTGAATAACTAACTTGGATTTTTCTTCACATACATGCAGACAGTATCCTGACAACAAAACTATTTAGTGATTTCCGAGTTTTACCATCAGTCTATGCAGGAACTTCTCACATTAGCTTATAAGTGATACATGTTTAAGCAGCTCTCTGTGTCTGTCAGTATGCCAGTTAAAACTACAGCTCTAAGATCTCTTTGTAACTTAAAAAAAAAAAGAAAAAAAGAGGAGTAGGAGTATGACAGTGAGAGATGAGGCAGGAATTGGAAAGGGAAGGTAGAGTCTAGTTCAAGTGAGAAAGACAAGTGAATCGCTCCCTTTTTTATTATTTGCCTCTCTAGTCGAAAGCAACAAAAAAAGGATGTTGTGCCGCTGACAGCATCCGTCAAACGTGATTCAAGCCTGTAGGCACTGCAACCAAACAGTAAAGCTATCCTTGTTAATTGGCTGCGAGTTGTACCACTGCACAGTGGGGTTTAGTCACTTTAGTAAGATATTGTCAAGCATTTACAGCATACATTGGACTGGTGCAGAGAGGAGAGCTTCGAATGTCTACTTTTGTACTGTATCCTTCTTCCTCTCACTAACAAGTGAGAGCGATGGGTGTTCTACAGTATGTCCGATAACCCTTTTTCTTGGCTGTAATATTTACTTCTATTTGTTTTTGTAATGCTAGTTAGGGATCAGCCATTTCTTGGCTACTGGTGAGCAGGGTGATGGGAAAATATTTACTGTATACTATCTAGTCTCTGCAGTGCTACACTTCTGCTCTATGGATAATTCTTAACATCTGGTATACAGAGAAAAGTGCTCCCTACAACCCTCAATACATAAAATATTTGGTTCAGTTGAGTCATTTTCATATAAGGATTGATTTGCTTTCTCACTTTGGCAGGGTTTGCTTGCAACCAGATAATTTCTCCATGTATTCTTAGGGTTTGCTTAAAAGCAGATTATATCGTCATGTTTTCTCACACATACATATACAACCTAAGAGACCTAAGTGCAGAAGCCTCTCTTTGAAATCAAACCTAATATCTGTTTAAAAATGAGGCCTCTGGCTTTTCTCTTGAAGTTCTAAGTTCTACATTTCTCTTGAAGTTTTTGAATTCGAGCCTGTTTCTCTTACCCTCTGTTTCTCCAGCAAGAGATATTAATGACATTTAAGACATTATTTAATCAGGTGGATGAAACACGTGTACCTCAGTGCCTCCTGGCCCTTCCACCCAGACAGAACAGAAGAGTTGCATAACTTGCTGATGGTAGTTCAAATGCTCTTTTAATGCTTTAACTAGTGCAAATCTGTTCATATGGGTTAAGCAGATCGTTTTACGCAATGCAGGCTCTCAAGTCAGTATTCACTCACTGGAAGTTTTTCTATGAATAATGACTTACTGCAGAGAAAAGGAAGGACAAGTTTTTTACATACTGATCATGATGAAGTGTTTGGTTAAGTTCAGGTTTTAAGACATTCTTCTGTGGTATTATTTTGTCCATGAGCAAATCTATGAAACCTTTAAGGGAGGATAAGCCACACATAGCCTGTGCAGCACTGTACTGTATTTTAGACTGCCCAGATATTACATGGCTCATTTAACCCAAGCACATGATACTGTATGGTGTTCTTCATTTTGCTGACATGTGCCCTTGGATTGAACCACCAAAGCAACCCAAAGATACTATGGATCAGGCATAGACGTTTGCTTGACTGAACTGTTCGATGGATCTCTATCCATTGTGCTGTACTCTTGTGTCTGACCAGAGTATTAGTATAAATTAAGGCTGTTGAGCTTTCTTTTGTCTGAAGCATCCATCATATTTTGCATCCTGAAATTTTCCTTCAAAGATAGATAATATCCAGTATTTAGAGGGTGGGATGAAAAGTAATATTATTCTAAATGAATATTTAGGTTTACATGTAATTCAAGGTAGCTTAAATGTTACATGGAGGGCAAAGTGATATCTCAGTAAACACGCTGAATATAGTCAAATGTATGAACCTTTTACTTTTTATAATGATATGTATATTTATTATGAAAAAAGAATGTGATAAATAAGAAAAAGCTTGAAATGAACAAAAACATTACAATTAAAACTACAATAAATGTACAGTTGGTTTGTGTTAATCTCATATTAGGATTAAAAAAAGAATGAATGTGCCTTTATTCAAGGTTTTGTCACCTTATATCTAAAAAAACATAAAATAAAAAATAAAAGGTTTCTATAACAGAAATAGGAGGAAAAAGTGAACATGTATAGATCCATTAATGCCAAATTAAGAGCTATTAAAGGCTATTAAACCTAACCAGCTAAAAATAACAGCATGAATTAAGAAACTAACCATACAAAAAAATCCCTTTTAATTCTTCCCTAATTAACTCTAATTAATTAAGGATGGCTGTACAACGTGTTTGTGGATAGGAAGGACAAATTTATCTAGCGTGTCCTCAAGGCTTTCACTGGAGGCTCTAAGACTATTTTCTCACTTTCAAACATTTCTGTACCTTGATTTGTAACTGGCAACATGTTTATATTTGGTAACTTGTAGCTCTTTTTTTTTTCTTACTTTTTATGGTTCCACTGACATTTTCTATCACAGGTTTCAAGTGACATTGCAAAAAACAGAGAGAACTAAAAAGTCAGCCCTTATAACGAACGAATAATTTTACTGTCAAGTCTTTCTGTAATCTCTTCTGTAATTCTGGCAGTGATTTAGACCTGCCCTATAATTATTAGAGAGTGCAAAGTGATTTTTTTTTTTATTGTTAAGAAATGTTAATAGCATACTAGCATATGTATGATATATATATATAATTTATATATAATTTATTTATTTTTTTACATTGAAGGTGTAGAAAAGTTTGAACATTAGAACTTTGGTTAAATGTTGCTCCTTTGGATATATATATATATATATATATAGAAAATCCCATTTAAAATGTGAAATAATATTCCATCATATTCACCATTCCATTCTCCTTTACCCTTCTAATTTTAATTACATAGTTTTTGCAAATGAACAGTATTTCACTGGCAGTTGGAGAAGGTCTGCACGCTTCAATGGCTTGTCTGAGCTCCTCGCCATGTTCTCACCTGTCCATGCACAATCTGCTTGGGAAGCCTAATAAATCCCTTATTACTTCTGACACGGGTCTGACGGCTAACAAAATTTTTATATTTTCACTCAGAATAATAATATACTGCAAAGTTATCTCCAGCTTATGTACAGATTTAGTGGACATGGCATTTGGTGATAAAAAATTGTCCAATGCTGTTTTGAATCTGTACATATCCTGAATTCAGCCAGCAAATAAAAAGTGCATTTTTACTTCCAGGAATTGACAGGATGCCTTATATTACACTTTAATATAATGTTTTTTTTGCTTCTCTGATTCAGCTGAACAACTTCAGAAAGAATTTATAGCACCTGCTTATTTGGACACGCATTTTAACATCTGCCAGTTAACCATTTTATTACTGAGAGTGACAAAATAACTTTCAATAAATTGAAGTTTTCAGACACTCCATGAGAATATTCCTGTGTGGGAACCATATAGAGTGAGAAGGAACATAAAGGAAAATTTGGTGTACTGCATTGATGTGTTAATATGTAACTGGATTTCTAATCATTGGTTACTTAATAAACATCCACCAATTCGATTTTAGCAGCTATCTGTATACCACAGGAAAAGCAGTAAGATACCATCACAATACTTAAACAGACAGTTGTGGACTCTCTTATTGAATAGTTCTTGAACTCTCTGTAAATCCCTACATGAAGCTGCTATTATTATTTTTATGAGGATGATGATGATTATTATTATTGGTAGTAGTAGTCGTATTAACAGCACTACTGGTGTTTGAGGGCTGAATCTCACCCTCATCCTTTATGCAAAGACTATGTTCTCCTGAGGTTTCATCTGGGTATGCCAGTTTCCTCCCCTAGCCCGAAGACTTGTGTTGTAGACTGTGATCTGGCATCCAAACTGATGTACTGTGTGATTAGCGTGTACCTCAGCCTTGTGCCCTGACTTTCTTGGGCTCTTCCCTCCAGGCTTCCCTCTGACCCTGTGTAGGATAAGTGATAAAGAAAATGGAAAAAATGTGCCTAATGCTAGCATTATTTAGTTATATAAGAACATTATTTAGTACTATATTTGCAACAGCTTGGTAAAGTGAGAAGAGCTCAAAATAACCATGCTTGAAGGACTATAGCGGTTTTCTAATATAACAATTATGATGCATTATGAGACAACAGTTTCAGTCCTAGGTGAGCTGGCAGACTCTGGATGATCTGGAGAAGTAAGTGAATGATTAGGAGAAGCGGGAGTAAGGTTATAATGAATCACAGCCACATCAGCAGCCAGAAAGTATAGACTAATATCTTGGTTGAGTGACAAAGGCGTCATATTTACATAAACTCATAAATGTGTCCCTATATCAGTTTTTTGACATGTATTCTGCATTAAATTAACTTACTCCTCTTATCCGGCATGTCATTGTCATCTTCGTGAAACGTATGTAAATTAGGTACTTTGAATTGCCCACTAGATTTAGAGTTTAATATACACAAAGTGTATACACAGTGTTGTTTATGTTTGTTTTTGTGCTTATTCATTCATTATCTTTAACCACTGTTTTTTTATGATATGTTTAAGAACCACTGCTATATTACTGTTTGCATTTATTTGGTGATTGAGCTCTGTTTGCTTTACTTGTTTGAGAAAATCATTTGAAACGATCATCCGTGAACAGCTGTATGCTGTGTGAATGAGAGTAGTCTTGGAGGACAGAAGTGAGAAATTGGAATCGGCTTCGGATTGTATTAAGACAAGGGAAGAGGCAGACTGATCGAATTGCACTCAGGGGATGCTTATTTTCAGCTGGGGGGGATGTGCTAATGGTCAGCTGAATGTGTAGCAGCGTGAGGATGATGGAGGGCCTTACCATTAACAGTTCGGGTGTGCAATCAGTGTGATGTTCAGTGGCATCAGGTAAAGGAGAATGTGGAGAGCAGGAAAGCATTTCAGAAGAAAACCATGACAAACGAATGCATCAGGTTGTACTGCATTCTCTTCAGCTAAGGAATGCCAATAGAATGTAATGCCTGCAATTATTCATGATGTTAATGTTTGCTTTCTTTGTCCTTAATTAGGTTACTCATTTGTGAACACCATTTTATGTAATACTAACAGGGTTTGAAGTATCTGTTTGGTATCACACCTTACAAGGCAATTCATTAGGAAAGACTGCCTGTGGAGTCCTTATCTGCTTTGTGCAAGCTGCAACTTTAGGGCTATTAGGTTTTTAAAAAATAAGCCTGGGACTTCTCAGCTTGAACATAAAACATTTAGGGTGCGTGGGTCTGAGTGTGTGCGTGTAAAGGTAATGGGGTCATTACCATGCAGCTTGGAAAGCAAGCCCAAGGCCATGTTTAGTCACTTCATTAAAACTGGATACAAATGGAGGCTTCTGTAATTTCTGGTTTTGTTTGAGAGTAAAATTTGGTAAGAAAACTGCACGGAAGGATTATAGATTTCAGAGGGGTTTGAGGATAGGTGGTAAGCGTATCAACTAAAGAGTTCTCAGCACTTAGAAATGATGTAAAAAAAAAAAAAAAAACATGTACAAGCAAAGAACTAATAGATATCATGGAAATAAAATGCAAATTGTGGGTTGAGGAGGGAAGACACAAGTGTCCACACCCAGAGTAACTTGAAAGCAGGAAATCAATTCTCAAAAAGAGAAATGTACAATAAATCTTTGGAACGAATAAAGAAACTAATTGAACGCTCAACACTGAACAGGTGCGCACAATGAGGAAACAAACCAGTCACAGGACAGGGGTGGAGACAAGACTGAATACAAACACACACAGCACTTGTAATTCTGACAAAAAGCATTAATTATAAATAAACGATTGAGAAAAAGGGAAAGGGAAAGTATTAATTAAAAAACACAACATTTTTTTCAAACCTCTAATGAAGATTTTTATGCTCAGAAGATAGCGACAGAGTAGAACTTTTAAATCTTTGTAAAACCTTCCTCCATCTGTTTCCAAATCAAAAAGATTTACCTTTTTGCTGGATGTAAGCTAAAATGTCATCACTCTTTGTGCCAGTCCTAAGCTTTCCTATTCAATGTTTTTGGCACACCCAACCGAAGCTGGCTGCAGCAAGCTCAGATGTAGCCTGAGATCAAAAGCCACAATCATGATTTTGTAGTTTCTCTCAGGGAGGAAATTGACTGAAGGACAATTAGCTACATTCAGCTTGGGAATGTGACTGAACAGGCAAAAGCCTTTAATTTCATTTTGAAGAAAGCTTGCATGTGGCTTGAGTTTGAATTTGAATGTTTTTAGTAAACCCTTCTCTTTCTTGTCAGAGTGTCAGAGTGCTGTCTGTTTTGTATTTTCCATCTTGTTCATTGGGCTTTAAAATATATTTCACTATGACAAATGCGTTCCATTATTTCGCATTCTATATCTATTACATGAGAATTGATTCTGTCATTCTCCAATATAAGCCACACTTCTTTTTTAAAGCTATCCTGTTTGTCATTCTAGCAGTGATCATGCTAGAAGGGACTTCTGCTGATATTTCAAATGTTTTTATCAAATTTTACTAAGTATTATTCACAGATTTCTTTCCATTGTGGTTACACTGTGAATTGACAGGGCAAAAAAAAATCATTCTTTAATACAGGCAGTGGATATTAATCTTCTCCTGACACATTGATGAACCCAGATCTATAAGTGTCTGGGGCTAATATAGTCTTGTAAATGGAAACAGAACTTGTAAGAAACACTTTAACAGGTTTTTTGTTGCAAAAATAAGGTAGGCTACTTCCATATGTGTGTTTTTTAAGTTCTGGGGAATTTGGGGAGTTGGGGGGGGTTAAAAAAAAGTACCACTAGTGTGTATTACAGTATATTCAGGAAGACAATAGGGAGATTGTGAAAGTATCCCATGGAGAACTTCTAGTGATTCAAAGAAAGAGGGCCCTGAACATAGCCCTGGGGTATACCAACTCTCTGGGGTTAATGAGAATGAAGAGTTCTCTCTATGAGATGAGGGAACATTAATATATATAGGTAGTAGTAGTGGTTCTAATAGCTTTCAATAGCAAAGCAATGCACTGCTGTTTTATTCTGGGTGCTTTTCTGCTTCTTACCTAGTGTAGGCTCTAGAATCACAGACATTTGAAATCTATGAACTGGTTGGTCTGTTGTTCTGGATTACCATAAACCTATAGAGGTGAATTATATTGGAGAAAAAATAGGCCGCTGCTTAAACTGATCAAATAATTAAATTTCAATTCGTACAGTGTCATCACTCAGTTTGCTTTTATTCCCAGTCTAAAGTCATAGTCATCTTCATGACCCTAAAAAAAAAAAAAAAAAATCCTATTTGAACGTCAAAAACGATATTAAAAACCAATTTCTTGGCAGTGAGTACAAGAAATGCAATCCAATTGTGTGACAAGTTTCATAGTAGAAGACTTTGTGATGGGACACCCACTGACACACACAAGGCTAGAAGAACCCACATGAGCTGGTTGTCATTAAAGCAAAATTCAATTTTCAATTTTGCCGTAGCATGTCGGAGGAGCAATCCACCAGGAACTTACTCAGAATGTTGAAAAGCTACAAACATAATACATGGACGAAGTCAGAAGCATGCCCTTTATTTAATATTTAGAAAACCTTACCTTTGCTTTTTTTAGTCCCTTAAGGTTGCAAACTGCTAGTAGTTAATAAATTGTTAAATTGTAAAAAAAATGCTGCTGGCTAAGCTGTCAACCCCTTTCTGAGAGCTAAAGAACTACTTTTGTGTTCATATTGAACACCTGTACTAAGAGAACAGCTTGTTAAAACATTATTCTATAGTTACGCAAACGAATAATTTCCACAGTCCCCGCTAAGCCGATATTAAGATACGTATACGTAAGATGTGTATGCTATATTCTGCTCATTCATTTTATACACTTTCTACATATCATCTAACACTATAGTCCCTGTCTCCCAGAGCATCCTCTATGAAAATAATGAATGTTTGTAAGGACAAGAGCATGAAACAGACATTTCTATTGTGCATACACCTGACAGCTCAGCTTTCTCATGAACGTTCTAGTCTCGCACCTCGGAAATGAGATAAAGCGATGGACCTTGACGAGAACGCAAAAAATGGAATTTGTCTCTTTGCGCTATCTCACTGTTTTGATTGTAACCATTATAAACACTATTCTTTACGAGGTTCTCGGTTCTCAGAGGAGACTTTTGCATATTTTGAACACAGTACTAATTTCAAACTCGTTTGTGTCTAGCATTGTTGGGACTTTTAACCGCGTTTGACTTCGGTAAGGACTTGCAAAGTTGGTCAGATAGCTTTGTTTTGAGGTCAAATAGAAATGTAAGGGAAATTTTTAAAAAAAAGGGAATTTTATTGTCTGTTTAGTTCATATTAAATTCAGCATGAAGAGGTCTGAATGTTTAAATTATTTTCAAAAATCCTTTAAACTGGAGTCATACTTATCTTCAGTGATAAATGGAAACTTTTTTTTTAAGAATACTTAATATTATACCGGTTCTTGTTTCATTCCTACCCCTTGTTCACAGCTTTTGAAATTACTTAAGGATGAAGCATTTGGTTCGGTTAGGCACAAATCAGAATCATCTTTATTGCAAATCTTGGGTACAAGAAATTTGTCATGGTGTGTTAGTGCAATAAAAATATGAAAAAGTAAAAAAAAAACTAGGAAAATTAAATAATGAAGTAATAAATAAAGATAAAGGCTTTAACTGTGCAATTTGTGCAAGGTATATAAAGTGAGGTCTTGCAAATGATAATGTAAAAGTCAGTCATTGCAAATGATAATATTTCCTAAATAAGTCAGAAGGTGTTGGGTTGCGATATGGTTGTAATAGCTTTATAAGCTTTATAGTCATACAGAAAGCTAACTTTGCAGAGTTACTGTTTAAAGTTTAATATCTAGGTCAGGAGTCTCCAACCTTTTACACCACAGACCAATATTCTAGTTGATCCGCTGGCTGGTGGGGTGGTGGTGGTGGTGGTGATTGGGTGCGTGGGTGGGGGGGTGGGGCAGACGGGGGGATTGCTGGTTGTTTTTTTTCACACAAACACACACACACACACACACACACACACACACATATGGATCTCACTCCCCTGCTTTAAATTTTTCTTGTCAGTAGCTGTCACCTTTACCACCATCTCTTGTTTTTTTCCCCTCTGCATTACTATTTATTATTATTACTTGTGTTAATAATGTTTAATTAATTTGATTTTCTGTAATTGCATTTTACGGAAATTTGTATAGTAGCTCACAATATATATTATCGTCATATATAATGACAGTTTCCCCAGAACATACTCTTTCTCATGAGCCAGTATTAATTCTTACACGGTTCAGCACTGAATCATGACCTGGTTTTGAGGACCTCTGGTCCATTACTTTGAGATTATTTTATTTTGGATTTAAAGTGTCCAGGTTTTATACTCGAGGTGCTTTCGGTTTTGGTGAAACTTTACATTGCAAAAAATAAATGTATTAGCTTTATATATATTCTACAATATATTCATAATTTTTGCTATTTGGTTTTTATTAACAATATTTATATTATTAGTTCATCAGTCACATTATGATTTATGTAAAAAGTGATGCTACAAACATTTAATGTACTATTAGAAGTTTACCTTGTTTTCATTATAGCTAAATTTGACAAAACGGAAAACCATTTAGAAAAGATTATGGAGACTTTCCTGGTTTCCTGGTGGAGACTTTAGCCGCTGTAGTCAAATCATTCTATAATCTTTTTTTTTTTTTTTTTTTTGATTTATTTAATAAACTTGAATAGTTAAATGAATTTTAACTTTAAAATGTTAACTCTTTTATAAAAAAAGGAAGTATTTTTTTGTATCTAGTGCCTTTAATATTTTAATAATCATGTTATTCTAACAGATATTTGTGACCTCAAAGTCAGAAATTCTTACTCTTTGCTTAAACATTCGTCTCATAGGATGCTTATTATTAAAGGTTCTATTAATAGCAATGTTGCTGTTTGCATTCCATATGATACAAATATATTTATTTCTGTTAGATTTGTTACCCTGGTTATTATTGAACAGTTGTTATTCTATGCTAAAGTTCACCCACACAACCACACATTTCATATCACCTTGATTTTTGTTTCTTTCATTTTGGTATAGGTGTTCTTTTTATTACAAAGGCTTCTTTCAGTTCTCTGTGACTACTTACTCATTTACTCCAGTCAGTGAAAATCATAGCATCTTAGAAGAAAAGCATTTTCATTCTTTAGAACATCATGAGTTTATTAGAGGGACAGCACATGTGGGATGTTTTGGTGACAAGGTGAGGTGAGATTGAGATGGTTTGGACATGTGCAGAGGAGGGACATGAATTATATTGGCAGAAGAATGCCGAGGATGGAGCCACCAGGTAGGAGGAAAAGAGGAAGGCCAAGGAGGAGGTTTATGGATGTGGTGAGGGAAGACATGCAGGTAGCTGGTGTGAAAGAGGCAGATGTAGAGGACAGGGTGGTATGGAGACGGATGATCCGCTGTGGCGACCCCTAATGAGAGCAGCCAAAAAAAGAAGAAGAACAACAACATCATGGCTTGTTTTTTTTTATTCAAAATTGTGTTCACTAATAACGTTTTGAATACAACATGAATTGCATTGAAAAGATGCTAAAGAACATCCACATGACATGCAGTGTGGATGGAGGAAAAACGCTTCCTCTTGATCAACTTCAGTTTTGTGACCATTCGTTAATTTATTCATCCGTTCATTTGTTCAAACACCTTATCTTGTGTGATTTGGTAAATATAAAACCTAGCATGGAAACACCAGGAATGAATTGCAGTGAAATGAAATGTCAGTCGTTTGCAAAACACTCATTAACACCTAGTTTTAATTGAAGGGTCACCAATCCACTTAGTGTTACATTTTTAAGAGTTGAGAGAAAATTGGGATACGTCCCACCTTCAACAAAGACCAACAAAGACACATGTAGAACATGCCAAACTCTACACAGACAGTAAAGAAAGTTTGGGATTGAACCAGGGGCCTACCGAATTTGTTGTAACATCTTTAGCACATATGTATTTACCATGGTCAGAAATGTTGCCACTATTGCTGTATAAACAAAAGACAGAGAAGTTTTTTTTTTTTTTTTTCATTTACTTAAAACTCACTTCAAGATGTTTAAGGGCAGAGGTTGGGGCTGCTAATAAAGTAAATATGCTAAACACAACATTTTCATAAATTACTCATTCACAGGTCAGCGCTAAACCTGAATAATTAATCCTTTCAGTGAATCTGTGACTATAATTTGTCATGTAAACACCAAAGTGCCTCGTTTTGCAGTATAATAAATCTTGAACATCACAGAACATTTTTGAAAACATAAGTAACCAGATTTAAATTTTAGCATATGTGCTATACTAAGAATAAGACATTTGCTTGGTTCCATGGGTAAGGGGCAGGTACAGAAATAGCACTCTGTGCAATTTCGCTATAATTTTATATTATTACTTGGCCTTCAGTTATTGATCGGAAGGTTGGGGGGTTCAAGCTGCCACTTTTGGGCCCTTGAGCAAGGCCCTTAACCCTCTGTGTTCCAGGGGCACTGTATCATGGCTGACCCCAGCTTCCAAGCATTCTGGGATATGCGAAGTAAGAATTTGACTGTGCTGTAATGTAGGTGACAAATAAAGGCTATTCTATTCTATTCTATTCTATTCTATTCTATTCTATTCTATTCTATTCTATTCTATTCTATTATCTCTAGATGGCCATATTAACCTTATCTAATATTATTGAGATAAGGCCACCCCCTACTCTCACCCCATTAAAGGAATTCATTTAGAAAAAGGCTTGGTATCCACTGCCATAAGCTCCCCTATTCTCAACCTAATAAATAATAGATTAATAAATCAGCAGATCATCAGCAGAGACAGGTTAACAATAAATGAATAATAAAAAAAAACCAACCTAGAAACAGATTGAGAGCTGTACATTAAGGTGATAACATCTCTTGTGCTTTATATTCTTATCGACAAGTTGGAGAAATGCACAACCTGCCAGCTCAGTCATTTAGCAAAGCTTTTCTCTCTCCACGTGATTTAATAAACTGTTCACTGGTTAGATAGTGCTTTCAATAATAATCCGTCCATTCCTTCTGTCTGTCCTAATGCACCGCTAAGGTTGGCTGCAGATAGCCTTGTTTACCACCGCTGCTCAACTTCATCTTAATAATAAACGTTTCTCTGAAACCATGCTGTTTTTCTTAATCTGAGGGAGTGAAAAAGAGTCACCATTCACCGGGCCAATTTTCTCATCTGGTTAGACATAATGTTCCCTCTATTAACTTTGTAGCTAGGAACTTTAGAGTGAGCTAAATGCAGCTACTAAAATGCTTTCCTTTTTTTGGGGGGTTTCTATGGCAGCCCATGACTCTGCCAACCCTAAATGTAACCCAAGCCAAAGTGTTTTGTGCTGTTTTGGATTCACATTTAACAAAGAATAGTTGTACGTTGAAAGCAGTAGAGAGACAGAAACAGGTCTGGCGTTTAGCCCCAAAGGTCTTTCTGTTTGGCCAGAGATAAAAGACCACTTGCCAGATACCTTGGCCAAGATGTGGGTCAAAGGTTCTCTGCTTGGTTTTGTTTTTAAACTGCTGGGCTTGGGTCAGTGCTACTGTATGTAGAGACATCTGTCTAAATAAGTATGAAAACAAGCAAGCAAGCAAAGAAAGTATTGAATAACCCTGTAATTATGAATGTATATCAGTTAGCACAAGGCAGTATTCAAGCAAATAAATAAGTAAGCATAAGTATTTGAGTAAGTACGTAAGTAAGTAAGTAGGTAATTAAGGACGTTTTTTAAGTATATGAGATCGTATGTTAGTAAGTAACCATAAGCAAAGTTGCATAAGAATATATGAAAAAGAATTAGGACACCTGACTTTTCCAGCCATATGTGGTGGTTATGTGGTTGTATATGTCTTACTGTTACCACAAAGTTGGAGTCACACAACTATACAAGATGTCTTTGGATACTGTAGCATTCAATTCTCCCTTATCTTGAACTAGGAGACCCAAACGTGTTTCAGCATGACAATGTCCCTCTGCACAAAGTGATCTCAATGAAGATTTTAACTTAACACTGAACTGAACAGAACACTTTTGTAATGAATACTGCACCTTCCTCGCATCAGTACCTGATTCCTTGTGGCCGAACAGGCACAGATTTTCACAAGCACAATCTAAAATCTAGTGGAACATCGAGTTCTTCAAGTGGAGCTTATGGGGACTAAATGTGGAATTGTATTTTCAAAATCCAATTTATAACGAGACAAAAAAAAAAAAACAAGACAAAAAGTAAAGCTTGTAATGTTCCCAGTAAACCACATTTGACTGTTACAAAGTGCTGGGACTGGAGACTCCCTTTAAAATAAAACCAAGAACTCTAACAGAAAATGTATTAACAACATATTAACAACCACAAAAAAGATTCCTTTATATGGATCTTCTCATGTTTAGAATAAGCGCATGAATATAAGCCTTATCCAGTGTCAGAGCTGCTGTTTTCCTGTGCACAGGAAATGAAATACTGCTGAGGATGTGCCACCATGTCGTTGGAGAGCTTTTTTCCACTCGGTATTAAATCATTGATCAGGTCTTAGTGCTGCTGATTTAGCTTGCGTAAGCTTGTTATAATTTCAGCACGGTTTAACGACAGAGAGAAAGATGGACAAGAGTTCAGACTGGAGGGTGGTAGAGTTGCAAAAGCTACTGGCGAGGAGCCATGCTGCATTAAAGAAAGTGCACTCCAGTGTGTTTTGAAGTGGACTAACAACACACTGTTCTACAAGATCCAGGACTAAGGCTGAGGCTGGATTGGCACTGGCCCAGCACAACAACAGATATTTAAATCCAACAACCCACTATGAGCTCATCTATAGCCTTACCCCTACTGAGCAGTAAAGAAATCAGACGCTGTGTAAAACCATCTCGCAAGCTGATTTCTTGTTCTCTTCCACAGGGAAATTAGATTCTGGTGCCAGTGAGCTCTATTCCAATGCTTGAAGTTGATGATGCCACTGCGGCAAAATGTGTTCTGGGACACACTGAGAGCAGGGGAGCAGTTAACAGTCTGTTACATACTCCTTGTGACTGATCTGAGTGTTACAGCTATGGTTGAGGAGCAGTCTATGGTCACATTTTACCACTATTATTGATACTGCTGCTGTCATGTCTAGGTGTCACAAGTGTCGTAAAAAGTATTTGTTAAAATAAAAAAAAAAAGAGTCAGCTTTTTGCAGATCATTATAATTGTCATGCTGGCTCAGCTGAAAACATGCAGTCTGAAAACACAAACACACAGACAATACATGCTTGCTGCATCATTTTCGCTCCTCAGGTACATCGGTTTGCCAGAAAACTGTGTGTGTGGAGGGGGGAATGCTTTAATAGAAATGCTGTTTGTTTGCTTTTGTCTTTGTAAGTTTGATGTATTTATGTTGTTGTACTGCTTTTTGTAACATAAAGTACTTTGTACACAAATCCTTCACTTCTGTACTATGGTCTTCCTCGATACCCAGTGCATCTTAGAGTTAAAGCCCACCTGTGTTTTTTATTTTTTTAAATTTTGCATAGCTGGTAATATCAGGTATTTGATGACTTTGATAATTTTATTATTTGATAATTATAGATAAAAATTAAGCTTTTAGAATAGCAACAACACAATTACGCTTGATACAACTGTGAACTACATCAACTCAAGTTTTGACCAACCAGGAAGAGAGACTGGCAATTGACATCATTGGTTGAACACAGTCTAGTAAAAAATGCAGACCTCTGAATGTTGGTTATGGAAATGGAATTTATAGCGCACTGCTTAAGAAGTTGGACTTCTGATCAGAACTTTAAGATTTGAAATTCCAAAACCACCAGGATGCCACGGCTGGACCCTTGAGCACCCTCAACTGCTCAGTTGTATAAATAAGATAAACATAATTATCTCTGGATAAGGGTGTCTGCTAAATACCATAAATGCAAATGTGAGGCAACGTAAGAGCATTAAGTCAATTAATACCAAAGTAACATCATCAGGGTCTCTAACAACATCGGAAGTTGGCCTGAAGACTTTTTAGACCTCGTATGTCAATGCTTCTACATGGTCCAGAAAAGGTGAACAGTAAAGAAGTAAATATAAATCCTTTATGAACTTTAACTTCACTACATTTCAAAATCAAATATTTTTTTACTCTACTAAATGTTGTGAAATCAGTCGTTCCTTTTGATTTATGAGTGGATAAAAACTTAACTGGTCGAGCACGCAGCAAGCCACTGAACAGAGTAGAGCGCCCGCTCTATTTTGAACTTGTTTTGATTGCTGCTTGGTGGTATCTATTTAGAAAGAATATTCAGTTCAGCATCAGTTCAACAGCAAACAAATATTTCGAGAGAAATAAATGATGGAAGAAACTCCCGACTCTTAACTTGCCACAGCACCTGTGGCCCTATTTGCATGATTATTTTGAAGTAGTTGAAAAGAAGGATTTGGGCTTATGATAATTTTAATAGTTATCAATTGCATTTGTCATGTCTATGTATTTTGCACCTTTAGGAAGAAAAGGCTCATTATTACTGCCACTATCTCATTTGTAATAATTTTTTTTCTAAAACTAGGGAAAATAAACTTTGAGACAACTTGAATGGCCGGATCAGTATCAAAAATTCTAATGGAATCTGTGTTGGTTCAACCCAATACATGTAATACATGTACATGTACCGTAATTTCCGGACTATTAAGCGCACCCAAATATAAGCCGCACCCACTGAATTTGACAAAGATTTTTATTTTGAACATAAATACGCCACAGGTACACTGAAACTAATGAACTTTACACAGGCTTTAACAAAAGACTCTGTTACACGGCTTGTATCTAAACAGTAGCCTACCAAGAAAGTCATTGTTCACTGTCTTCCTCCTTCCTTTCACAACAATTTCTCTCGAGAGTTTTTCTTTTGGCATCGCCGTGCGTTTAAAAATCACCATCGGTGAAGCTTTTCTCCCGATGCCGTGCAGCTCAGAACACAGGTGAAGTCTGTTTTTTCATGCCCGGTTGTTTTCAGCGTGACGAATGATTCGCATTTCCTGTAGACAGTCCGAGTGAGCGGCAGGACAAACATCAGAGGAACATCATCCATATTTATGATGTGGTGCAGCCCGATTCAGTGGGAGCGCATCTGATTTGATATAAAGAGTTTCATTGGTTCACCTGAACCCGTTCGGCAATTTCATTGGTCTAATGTCATGCGGCTCAGTTTTATGGCTTGAAGCTTGTGAAACCAGGAAAACTCAGGAAAAATCCATAAATTAGCCGCTTCGTTGTTTAAGCCGTGGGGTTTAAAGCATGGGAAAAAAGTAGTGGCTCATAGTCCGGAAAATACGGTAATACATGTTTTTTTAAGTGCATCCTACCGCTAAGCTCTGATCAAAATGTACTATTGAAACTTATGCCATTTTTTTTTATTTATTTTTCTTTTCTGCGGTTATGCTGCAGCTCTTCTGCCCACTCTGCTACATTTTACAAATGGCACACATCTATTTATTTGTATTTTTTTTTTACAAGCAGTGAGATCATTGGTTTAAACGTTAAAGCTTTCTGGTGACACGCTCTAAGTTTGGAGGTGAAACACCTAGGACCGACGATGCTCTCCTGTAGCTTGCAGTCCCCATGAGGATGACCTGTATTTCGTTCCGCAGCAGACAGAGGGTTACGTAGTTATGTAGACGACTGTAAAAATAAAGAGGTGGCATTCGGCGCGGATGCTTTGTGAACTGCGAGAGCAAGAAAGAGGAAAAACAACATGGGTTTTTATGTGATGTATTTTCAAGGCATCTTTTGCTGTTGATGTCAAATCCATAATTATCTCACTGGCTGTCTCTTCCGCTCTAGTCCTCGTCCACGCATGCACAAGTCTTCCCTTTGCACTTTCATCCTTTGACATCTGTAGTCTTTCTCTAGCTCCCTGCCACCCCCCTCTCCCTTTGGGGCCCCCTTATTCACTTCCCTCTGAACCCTCAAAGAAGACTGAGACTCTACAATTTCTTTCTCAAGTCTGAATCTATGTTTCCTACTACACACTACACTGTCGCAGAAGGCACAGCGCATTTCAAACCCCAATAGCATTTCTTTGCCCTCTCCATCTACACACACACACACACACACACACAAAACCTTTGCTGTGGACATGCCTCGACTGAAGCAGTATTAGATGAGATTTGATGGCTTGGTGGGCTGTGAATATTCCCTCTGCGAACGGGACAGCTGTCTCACTCATGCTACAATCATGATGGATGGAGGGATGAGATGTAGCGACATATGGTAATGTGTAAGGCTAGAAAGAATCGTAGTGCTCTGAAGTGGAAGTCAGCCACGACCACCCACACGCACACACACACGCACACACACACACACACACACACACACACACACACACACACACACACACACACTTTCAAAAGCACCTATAGATCCCATTGGGTTTGCAATAATGGAGCAGGACAGAAAATAAAGCCTCATTCCCCTTAATTGTAATGAGCGATTTATTTCTATCACGTTAATCCGCTAGGCACCAGATACACGGCAACGGCTATAAACAACGATCCAAATTGGCTCGGACAGTTGTCTTACTTTGCATCTATAAACAATGTGGTCGGGGAGCCAGTGAGGCTGCGAGTGCTCTGACAGTCACTAAAGAAACAGACTGGCAAAGCTGATGATTGCTTGCGATCTGGAGAGAGTGGGGTGGAAGAGGAGGGGTGTTTCCTATAGCTTATTGCATATCGCCTGGAGCTGAGTCAGCCAGAAACACCAGAGGCAAGTCATTCAGAGGTATTGATGTGAAGTTATGGAGGGAACGAGGGAGGATAATAAGGATTAGTGAAAAGTGAGCTGGAGAAATATAAAAAAAAAAATGGCCACCTGCTGATGAACACACAGCAATATATGGGGTGGAATTTGTGCTTTCCTGCTAAAAATATATACTTATTAAACCCGAGCTGCACATATTGTCTCTTGCCTAGTCTTCTCCTTAGGCTCAAGTATCAGGAAACAGGAAATTCCCTGTTTCCAAAATGGTTGCTGAGATATATATATATATATATATATATATATATATATATATATATATATATATATATATATATATATATATACAGTGGAACCTCGGGTTACGGTACTTTATTTGTAACCTGAAAAGTTCGTATCCCGATACAAATTTCCCCATAATAATGAACAGAAACTTCGGTAATTCGTTCTGGACAACCAAAAATATTACTTAAATAAAAATAAAGCCAATATTCACTAATATTATTTACGTTTAACATGTTATATTAAAATCATACCACATAAAAACATACAAAAGAGGAAAAGATCTTTACCGGGTACTTTCCCTTTGAAAAGACTCGCTGCAGGAGACGACGTTCGTAGAAGGGGGAGGAGGGAGAGTTATTGTTTGGAAGGAGAATCTTATTATATTATATTATTTATATATTATTATATATTATATTATAGAATATTAAAGACAGTGTTATTAACACGACGCTGAGACAATTGTTGCATTAGAGGAAAATGAGAGCTGTTTCTTTAAGGCTACTATCAGTTGGTATTGAAGTCCAGAGTGAAATTCATTATGGGTATTGTACTTCGGAAAAGACTGTAACCCTGCTAATCTATCTTCATAAAAACAAGTAAAGTGGTTATGCATCGGCTAATGTTGTCCATCTCATCATTCCACGAGCATCAACTAACGAGTTGTTACGCTGCCACCAGGAAAAGTTCAAGCGGATAAGTAACACGATGCTCTCGCTACAGACACAGGACGCTAACTGATGTGACGAGCTGCGTGGATAGAGCAAAAACAACCAACTTGCCTGCGATTTTTGGTGGCGGCGTTCGTATCCCGATATATTGTTCGTAACCAGGGCAAAATTTTGATGAACTGCGATTCGTAACCTGAATTATACGTATGCCGGGGCGTTCGTAACCCGAGGTTCCACTGTATATGTATATATATATATATATATATATATATATATATATATATATATATATATATATATATATATATAACGTGGTAAATCTAAACAAACACTTACACTATATAGACAAAAGTCTTGGAACATCTGATTTTTCCAGCCATACATGGTTCTTCTCCAAACTGTTTCCACCAACTTTAAGGCACACAATTATTCAGGAGGTCTTTGGATGGAGCAGCTTTAAATGTTTTATTTATTTGAACTAGCATGACAATGCGCCTCTGCAAAAAGTGAGCTCCATGAAAGTATTGTTAACATGTGTTGGAGTGGAGGATCTTGAGTGGCCTTATAAAGAGCTCTGATCTTCTTGTTGGACACCATTGGAATGAACTCAAACAGTGACACAAGAGGCCTCCTTAATCTACATCAGTGGATTGTGAGCGAATTCGCACAAATTTCCACAAGCACATTCTGAAATGTATTGGAACATGTTCCCAGAAGAATGGAAGTTATTGGGATTCAATGTTGAGCTTTTATCCCTAAAGTATACAGTATCTACCTATGAACTCTTCTTTTTATATTGCCAATGGTTTGCTGTCACCTGGTCATAATTATGATATGTGTTTTTTGAGCTTTGCATTCCACATTTAGTCCCAATTTGCTCTTATGATCCCCCCACTCTTCTGGGAAGATGTTTCACTAGAATTTAGAGTGTGCTAATGGAGATTTTGCTCATTTAGGCCTAAGGGTGTTCGTAAAGTTAGGTGCTAATGTAAGTGAGGTGAGGAGACCTGGGGTGCACTCACCCTTCCAATTCATCCCAAAGGTGTTCAAAAGGGTTGAGGTCAGAGCTCTATAACGGGTGATTTTCCAGTCCAAACCATGTAAACCATGTAATCGTCATGGAGCTGGCTTTGTGCACAGTAAATGCCATGCTGGAAAAGGTTTGGGTTTCCTAGTTCAAGGGAAGAGAAAATTTCATGCTACTGTATCCAAATACATCCTATACGATTATGTGCCTTAAGCTTTTCAATAACAGTTTGGGGAAGTACCACATATGGCTGGGAAAATCAGATGTCCCAATACAATTGTATATACAGTGTATTTGGAAAACAACGTTTTTCGATAATACAGTATTTAGAAGTTATTCATTGCATTGGATTCACATTTGCACCCCCAATGGGTTTATTCCTTCTTGTAACAAATTGAACATATTGCAGGTTTTAAAAGTGCATCAGTATAACACATAGATCGCAATATTGCTACCACAGGGGTTATTCTTGTTAATCCACAGAAGCTGGTATGTACTGGCCAATTTTCCATAGAAAATCAGAGACACTGATGGTATTTTTTTTGTTGCCATATTTTAAAGCTTAGCTTCCCACACTGTGGGCACACTGCCATTTTAATAATTCTAATCTAAAATGGATTTTGGGCTAGATGCCTAGTCTGGGGTACAACCCTGAATAATTTTTATTATTTTGGTCACTTTTTCATTTTGTGGATATTTTATATATATTTTACTGTATACCAAGGATTATGGAACAAGTATTATATAAACACACACACACACACACACACACACACACACACACACACACACACACACACACACACACACACACACACAGTTCAGTCTGTGACTTTCATTCAGATATGTGACTAAAGGGATGGAAGGAAATAAAAAGTCCAAGTGAAGGAGTGCAGTGAAAGGACTGAATATAGCATAAAGACAGATATGCAACTATTTTAATCCCAGGATTTGCTTCTCTGCTTATCATGCTGGCTCAGAGGTGCAGATGAGCCTAGACAAGAAAATGAGACACTTTACCTCTATCCTTCTCTCTCTCTCTCTCTCTCTCTCTCTCTCTCTCTCTCTCTCTCTCTCTCACACTGTCTTCCTTTCATTCTCATATATGCATATAAATACACAGTCTCTCGACCAATGCATTGTACTAAGTGCAATGAAAAGGTAATGCAAATGAAGGTAGTGAACTTCGTATCTCATTTCTCACTTACACACAGAAGTCATATATTTGCTTTAAATAGTCCACTGCGTACATTATTGGAAAGTGCGTTCATGCATAAAGAGCAATCTTTAGCACATGTTCGGGCCGCACGCAATTTTCAAGTTTTAATAGACTAAACTCAGGCTCGGAGACTGTAAAATATGTAGTACACCCACTTTCTGTTTATCCCATGCTTCAGTGGTCGTGTTTAATAGATTGACTTTCTAATCCAAACCCCTGGGGTTTTAATAATAATAATAATAATAATATATATATATATATATATATATATATATAAAAACTCTGAAAAAATAATGCAGGTTACAATTTGTTAAATAGAAAACATTAGTTTAAAACATTTCATTAAAGATTTTCACTTTCTTTGCTCTCCTTCTTTCATTTAAACAACCAGCACTGCTAATAAATGCTAATCTCAGCCACCTTTTAAGAAAACGACAGTGACTCCGGTGTGGTCATTATGTGAATGAAAGTTATTTGGTCAGGATTAGAAACAAAAAAAAAAGAAGAAGCTGGAAAATAATTGCCATTCCAGTGCATAAGCGCCGTGATCCGCCATTAGCCCCCATCTGGCGGATAGAAAGAAAGATAGATTAAAAAGAGCAGGCGAACCAGACATTTGACTGATACCAAGGGGCAAAATGCAGCATTCATTCATAGTACAGCCAAGTGCCAAGCCAACATGTCACCTTTTAAATGTTAACAGCGATGAGCGCTGCATAATTAGCGTGAGCCAATTTGTGGACAACTCTACCGCCTGAAGCCTGCGATGAAACCAGCCAATTGTTGAAATCTACAATCAACAGACGATTAAGATATAAAGAGCGAACTGCTAATTTGGGATGTGAGCATTGCCAGCAGTGACAGCTTGTCATGGTATTAGAGCTGAAGTCTAATATCTATCAGTAGGATTGGAAATTGCATTAAATAATAAGCTTCTGATGTCAATATGAAGAAGAAGACTGAAATTCAATTCTTTGCATATAAAAGCTGAGAGGCAAAGCAGAAGGTCAGACATGATATGTTGACCCTGGAGCAATTAGAGTTGAGGGCCATGCTCTAAAGTCCAACAGTGGCAGTGCTATGTGGTTGAATCCCTGCCTTTATGATCAGAAACCTAAAGCAGAGGCACCACTGCCCCAAAACATTGTTTTTACTTTTTCAAATATACTTAAATGTAGATTTGTAAAAAAAAAAAAAAAAGAAAAAAAAGTTCATGCTGTAGTTCCTCCAAATAACAAATCTAAAAAATGCTAACTTTTTTAGTAAACATGTCATTTCAAAACTTTGACTTTTCAATCTGTGTTTCGTGTAGCTAATTTAAATACTTTTACAAGTATGTGATGAAAAGTCACAGCTGTGTGAAAAGAACTCGTAATTAATAAATAAACGAGCCGCATGACTGACCGATATCAACTTAAAATTCGAAGTAAAAAGTCCCAGTCGCAATAATTGCAAGAAATTTGCATTTGTGTGCGAATAACCTGAAATTATACAAGATAAAAGAAGCTCACACTAGTGTAATAGATGGACGAAAGGTTGGAATTGCATTCAAATAACACCTAATTACGAGATTTTATAAAGTAGCTGTTGTGTGAAAATAGCTTCAAATTTACAAGTCGCAAGAAACGTTCAGCTGCTCATTATTTACTTACAGCTATGAATGAGAAGATACTCTGAAGACACGCAGCTATGTGAAAATAACCCAGAATAAAGTGAAAAAAAGTAACATTACAATAAATAATAACTAAAAAGTCACATTTGTGTGAAATCACAATGACTTTAAATTCAGTCATAAAAGAAATACAGAATTCAATGATAATATCTTGCAATGGTGAGAGGAAAAGTCACAGACGCATGAAAATAACCTGCAGTTAATGAAAGAATTTTTTAAATGTTTCATATCAGGTGACAAAAAACTGTAAGAAATAAATAAACAATACACAATTTCCATAGTGAAATCTTTACAGAGTTTAATGATCTCCACCCTAATAGCTGACGGAGGCAGGATCCATCGGCATGCGGGAGATGGAGGGATCTAGTAATTGGACGAGTGCTGAGGTCTAACACGAACAAATGAAATATAAGTCTGAATGACTATAAATTTGATTTGACCTGAAACCTACATCTGAACAAGTGCTGAAACCCAATATGGGCGAATTCCATTTCAATCTGAAACACGATCAATTGGATCTGACCTGAAACTGGCACTGCTTTTTGATAAAAGACATTGGGGGGAAAAAAAGAAAGTGTATGTGTAGTGTATTCCGATCTGTTCAGGTTAACAGCTGGGTAATAAAGAAATGTTAAGGTGGGTGGTTATGTAGTCATACGTGTCATTTTTAATCACCGCCCTCAGTTATATAAACATCGCTATACTGCTGAGAATAGCACACGATGTTTAATAGGATGTTAGACGGAAAAAAAATAGCCCTTTGAATTCAATGTTTTGAAACACAAAGTCACACACAACACATAATAAGTTCTCCATTTTAATTAAAAAAAAAAGTAAAAAAAAAACAAAAACCTAGATCATTCCTGTTAATATATAAATAGTTAAATACTGTAGACCTATACTGTAAACTGTACTCCCAAATATTAATGCTACAGTACACAAATACATTTTAGACAATTGTGTACTTCTAACTTTGTAGCAACATTATGGGATGTGATTAACAGGTGCCCATATTTTTTTGGCCATAAAGTTTGCATACTTTATATTTAGAAATGGAAGCTACCATTTGGCATATTATGATGATGATGATGATGATGATGATGATGATTATTATTATTATTATTAAGGAGGTGGTAGCTCAGTGGTTAAGATTCTGGGTTACTGATCACAAGGTCAATGGTTCAATCACCACTATTGCCTTGCTGCCACTGTTAGGCCCTTGAGCAAGGCCCTTAACATTCTGTGCACCAGAGGCACTGTATAATGGCCAACTTTGCGCTCTGACCCCAGCTTCCTAACATCAAATCCTCTAAATGTGAAATTTAAATAGAAATCAAGTGGTCCTCCAACTCGTAAATTCAACCTTGCGTTTCATAAATTGGAATTGTGGTACCCTACCTGCACTGTGATTTTAAGATAAAACCCCATGCTTTATGCTTTTAAATCAAACTTCTGTGTAATGCTTTACAATCAAACTAGCTTTATTAAATCAACAAGCTACAGCATACAGTATATGAAACTTTAAAAGTGCTACAATTTACAACATGTATTGTACAGAATTACATGATTTTATTGTGGTTTGTTGCTTATTACTGGTTTTCTTAACTAGCCTGAACATCAACCATCTGTCTGTGTTTTATAACCTGTCTAGGAATTTAATGTCAAATTCTTACAGTTAGTGACAATTTGTGGATTGTTGTTGAACTCAACTTATTGTTTTTCAGCTTTTTACATCAAGTCTTTTCAAGGTGCTTTGTAATATGTCCACCCTGTAATATGTACGAATCAGTATGTTTATTGGTATAATAAACACAGTAAGTAAATCAGACTAAATCAGTATCAGACTGTACAGATGAATGAATAGTAGTTTATAAAGTAGACAAGGTCATGGCATTTTTCTCTCTACTAATTCTTTTTTCTGTGTACTTGTTCCAGACATTTTTTCTAATTCAGGCAGCTTTAGAATATATTCTAATAAGTCATTCGTATTATTTGAATGGTACTCATATTGAGTCTTCATAACAGTCATGAGGATTACATAAATATTTATTTAGAAAAAAAGAAGACTTTAAAGGCTTTCTTAAGTTTTCCTTTAGCTAATGAATTTACCTTCACATGAAGAGAGGGGATAGAGAAAGAGAGAGTTGTTGTTTGTGTTATTATGGCTGGATTGGTTGAGAATATCTTTGTCCATTCTGTTTTATTAAAAAGTTCCTGGAGGCAGAATCTACTTGGGTTTATATTTGGGTTTTGGCACTTTATTCTATTACAGCTGCAGTCTTCTTGCACAGACATATTTAGGTAGCCTATACAGTACAGACCAAAAGTTTGGACACACCTTCTGATTTAAAGGGTTTTCTTTATTTTCATGACTATGAAAATTGTAGATTCACACTGAAGGCATCAAAACTATGAATTAACACATGTGGAATTATATACATAACAAAAAAGTGTGAAACAACTGAAAATATGTCATATTGTAGGTTCTTCAAAGTAGCCACCTTTTGCTTAGATTACTGCTTTGCACACTCTTGGCATTCTCTTGATGCCTACTTTGAAGAACCTACAATATGACATATTTTCAGTTCACTTTTTTGTTATGTATATAATTCCACATGTGTTAATTCATAGTTTTGATGCCTTCACAAGGTGTGTCCAAACCTTTGGTCTGTACTGTATGTCAGAACTGAATAAGTTCCTATCTGAAGTTTCATAACATTGTTAAGAAGCAAAAGAAAAAAACAGACCTAATATTTTAATGGTTGCTGATAAACACTAAATTTTTACACAAACAAAAAAGTTAAAGGGTTCATGAGGTGAGTATTTTCTAAATATATTTCTGCTTGTTTCAAGCTGGCAGGAACGATAAAATAACCAATCTTTACAACTCTGGTGGCAAAACAAACAATGCTGACACAGCAGAAAAGCACATTGGGTTCCACTTTCTTTCAGAAAATCAGGCTACATTGGACATAGGATCACCAAAACTAGACAAATGAAGATTAGAAACAAATAAGGCAATGTATTTTTTTATTAATTTTGTATTAATATTAATTTATTTATTTGTAGTTTATTTTGCAAACAAAAATAATGTATAGAAAAGTGAATACCCTTGTAAGTATACTACATTATATAATAAAATTGAAAAGAAGAAGGAGAAGAGAAGAAGAAGAATATGAATAATAGGTTGAGTAAATATAATTGCGCTGGCAAAATGTACTAAGTCTAAAAGAAACAACTTCAAAATCTTGACATAAATTACTTTTCCGTTCAATGTAAAAACACCAGAGACTATATAATACCTTCACACATAAAGAGAGAGAGAGAGAGAGAGAGAGAGAGAGAGAGAGAGAGAGTCGGCCTATTCTCTGTGAACATCTTGGGTTTGGGTTGTGGCTTGCCTAAAAAATGTTCTGAGCTCTAAGCCCAAAGGAATTAAAAAATTCATGGGATGCATTGACTGTGCCTTAGATGCTGACAGATAATATTAATGTGCAGCACATTGTAACGATCACTGTGTGTGTGTGTGTGTGTGTGTGTGTGTGTGTGTGTGTGTGTCAAATAAAAGGCTTATTAACATACTGATCGCCTTTAATGCTGTTAATAGTCCAATGCATGAAAAATCCTATCTTTCTAACACCACCTAAGGAGCTTATTTGAGACAATCTCAGAGTGTGGTTCTGCATATTGATAAACCATTGAATGGAAATGTCCTATAGTTGTTGAATGCTGCCTGAGAGACTGTAAATATGCAATGTGCAATTTCCATAAAACTAACTTGTGTAATGGTTAAAAAGATCCACCCTGAGCAATGTGCATGTCATTTCTAATAAAAATTTATATATATAAATTCAGTTGATATATATATTTTTTTCTCAAACCTATTAAACACCTTTGGGATTAATTAGAATTCTGTCTGCCTCAGTGCTTCTCATCATACATCAGTACTAAAACACACTTGTGGCTTCCCAGAACAGCTTCCCAGAAGCTTATTATACCATCAAATGGAGACTAAATATGGAACGAGATGTTCAAAAAGCACAAAAATTGGATATTGGATCAGGTGTCCACAAACTTGTGTCCATCTAGTGTTTTTTTTTCTCTTTTTTTTTTCTTTTCTTTTCTTTTTTTTGAGGTGATTCAGGCTTTTTATAAAGTGGTATTCCTAACAAAAAATAAAAAAAAAAAATCATAATTTTTAATATTTAAAAGATGAGTTAAAAGAAAGGGTTGTTTAATGCAATGTAGATAAGTACAATGTACAAATGTCTCATGGTCCATTTTCTTTTTTCTTCTTCTTACATTAAAATGTTCTTTTAAACACACTAAATTAAATTCAGTAGCATTAGGGCTCATGGTCAAATTAAGATCAAGGGCCAATCTTTCTTTATCTCTGTCTTTGCAGACGGAGACCTTTTCAACTGTTAAATGGTTTAGACAAAATCACTTAGAAGGGCGTTATACTTTAAGTGGATAATGGGGCCTTTTGCTTCGCAATGAGGAATTGATTCTTTTCTGTGGTTTCGATTTTGTATTTTATAGTTGGACATCAGAATTAGCATAATTACTGGATGGATGGATAAATGAATTAATCATTTAAATGTAAGCATATTATTTCATTACTGTAATATGGGATTTAGCATATCCTGTATGACCTGTAGTTGCTTGCATATTTTGCTTTAAGGGTAATTTGATGAAATATTACATTACAAATATCTAGTAATTGAAGGTAATGTTTGGTTTTGGATTTTCAGCTATGGGGTTATCATTTAACATTTACTAAAACTTTGTGAGGAAATGTGCAG
The DNA here is from genome assembly GCF_014805685.1 of Silurus meridionalis. NCBI lineage: Eukaryota > Metazoa > Chordata > Actinopteri > Siluriformes > Siluridae > Silurus > Silurus meridionalis. The sequence continues at coordinate 11,452,701 of NC_060907.1, forward strand.
TATTTATTTCTCCTTTTTACATATGAAAAAGAAGAAAGAAAATACTGTAACATGGATTTTGATTCTGAAATACCTTTTTAGCCATAAAATACACATATTTACTAGTGAATTACTCATTTGTGTAATATCAAATTTCTGTTCCAGTGGAAGGGACCACTTCTCTGTATCAAGGCAACCATTTTTTTTTCTGATTGAATTTAAATTGAATTAAATAAATTGTGGATTAGAAATTAAATGATCTGAACTTCATTTATCAGCAGTCATCTGTTTGTAGTATGTAAAACCATTCCCTGTGTTTAACTATAGGATGATGCAGGAGTATTGCAGATGACTATATAATTATATACTGAATTGATGTGGTTATGGGCAACAAATATAAACTCAACATTATTAGCCCATTTAAGATCTACCTACTTCTTACCTGCTCTTTTAAAGAAGAACTTAATGATTCTTTTTCTTTTCATATATAGTATTATTAAGTACTATTTTATTTTCTCAATACTGAACTACACCTGCGATGTCTTACATTGTGAGTACTTACTGTATGTACTTGACCAAGTACAGCTGGAGAAACCTGTAGTTTTAAGATATATAAATAGGAATTATAGATAACAGACAATACTTACAACATTAATCACCACATAGTTAACTTTTGAGTATAAGACTAATGTAACTGTGTAGTAATCAATGTGCTGGAAATAAATATTACCAATAATTTATGTTAGTGATTTTGACATTGTACACATGATGTTTATGTTTTTATGACAAAACTGAACTCTCTCTCTCTCTCTCTCTCTCTCTCTCTCTCTCTCTCTCTCTCTTTCTATCTATCTATCTATCTATCTATATATATATATATATATATATATATATATATATATATAGATATAGATATAGATATATATAGATATAGATATAGATAGATAGATAGATAGATAGATAGATAGATAGATAGATAGATAGATAGATAGATAGATAGATATGCCTGATTCAGGAAATTAAAAGTAGGCTGGCAGCTGGCCATTGTGTTATTACAGCAATGGCATTTGAGTCGATACAACAGCCTCTATTTTAGGCACACGGTTTTATCAATTACTCACTTAAGAGCTTCCTGCTTTCTCTCTGTCATACTTTGGAACAGCTCCTGTCATACCGATCAATTTTTATACCTGCTACTATGAACTATATTTTGCTTGAGTTTTGCTTAGATGTGTAGATAAAAGTGATTAATAAAGGAATTAATTAATCAGTTTTGCATTATATTATACGCACCAAAAACTGCATATAACCCCTAGTTGTTTTTTTTAGGATGTGTAAGATTTGCGTTGTAAAGATTCATTCACTTTAACACTTCCCTCCATTTCCATGAAGCTATACCACTCAAGATAAAATTCATTCTCACCTGCCTTCCAGATAACATTTAGATGGACTAACAGCTAAGAAGAAATAGTAGATGAGCACAATCAGATTTTTTACAACCAGATTTACAACCAGATTATCTAATAGCTATTCTGCAAGCACTGTTTATCTCATTCTACTCAGCCATCTACTGTATGACCATCTATACATACAATATATGGTTTGTGGACACCTCACTAAGGTTTCTAGTGCTTTTTAAGCATCCCTTGCCACATTTACTCCCTACTCCTCTCACATCTTCTAGTTGGTGTTATGATAACCTCCACACTTCTGAGATGATGTTCCACTCGATTTTGGAGTGTGATTGTGGAGATCTTTGCTCATTCAGCCACAAGGGTGTTAGTAAAGTCAGTTCATGCCAGAGGTGTTCAGTAGAACATTCAATACAATTGTGTGCCTCCAATTTTGTGGTTAGAATTTGAGAAAGAATTACATACGGATTGAAAGGTCAGGTGTCCCAATACCTTTGTCTATATGGCATGTATACCGACATGGCATGTAATTAAATGATCAGTTACTACATTGATTGATCCAGAAACTTTATACTGATCCAAAACTCTTTTTTTTTTTTAATAGAGATACTTTGATAACATATCCAGGTGAAATGTAACCAAGCTTTTTCTTCAGTTTAAATCCCTTAGCAGTTTTGTTTAACTTGAACACAAAAAGCTCTCCGATTTTCTACTACATTTTTAAATGTTCGAACATTTCACATTATGTTTGTTTGAAGATTTCTTCCTGACATTTTGAAACTTGAACTCCTCATTATACCATGGGGTTTAATGTGGTATGACTGAAAGGCTGTTTTTTAACACAGCCAAGGATTAAAAATAACCATACTTACATCAAATAAAAAAAATATGGTTTATTTGGTTTCTCCTGGATTTTTTTAATTATGTCTCATGTTAGTGGGAGGTATGCAAGCACATTAATTGATGTTTACACTGTGATGTCAAGAAATCGTGATCATGAAACATAGCAGGGGTCAGGGTACGGACCAAATCCTTTGGGTGAGATTAAAACATTAAAACATGAACCAGAATCCAATTTATGGGTAACGTATTAAGCATTTTTCACACCAGGGCATACGTAAACAAAAAAAAGTATTAAAGAGAGAACATGAAACAGGTGAACACTGTAGGTAAACAAACAATTATGTGCCTGGTAGAAGGAAAAAAGGACAAAAAAAAAATCCCAAAACCAACAAACACAGACCTATAGGAAAACAAAAGTGTATGGAGAACTGAGCAGGGTGGTTTCCAGACAAACAAAGGTGCAATGTTCTGCTTTGCCATGTTCTATTTATGGTTCATGACCACCATTCTATGTCTCTCTTGGTGAAGGTGCTCTGAGGAATTAGGCTGTCTGTAGAAGTGACATAGAGAAAGCGCATGTTCACATCAGACTCAATCACACTGTGCAATACAGCGAACCCGTTTGCTCATGGGAAGGTTTTGTGTCAGATTTTGAATAAAGACAGTTGGATTTCATTGTTCATTGTTCTTGTTCCTATTAATTATATTTAGTTTCGAGTGTCGTACTTGGTGTTCATTAGAGACCAGGTAATACAGTAGGTTTAAAAGAGATGTTGGACCAAGATCAATGGAAAAGCACATTTTCTGTCCGGTGTATCATTGTGCTGGTTCTTCTTTTTTTGTTAATGCTGTTTATCAGACATGATCTAATTGCTTCTCTGCCTCTAATTATCTAGCTGAACCCTTTTTTGCAGGATGTTGGAGTCATTTATTACACAAGACATCCAGTGCATAGGTCTATTTTTTTTTTTTTTTTGTATTAACACTTTTTTAAAAATGATTCATAGCCCTTACACAATTTTTGGCATAATACAATTAAAATACACAAATTCTGTAT